>NW_027131390.1:90537500-90597500 GCF_026122565.2 Emydura macquarii macquarii | reverse complement strand
GTGGGAATTACCTATGATAGAGGGCAGGGCTGCATTTCCTCAGAACATGCTCCTGCTGTAAAAATTCACAGACCTGGCATTCATACAGGCATCTGTCGCTTGCTCTAATGCCAGTTCATAGTATACATACAAACATCTGCTTCCATGCACAAAGGGATACAGAACGCTTGACAGGTCTGTGTTAGCAGGGTTCGCAATGCCAGTTCTTTATGCAAAAGCCCTAATGCTTCCCGTCAAGCCATTAGAAGTGATACAATCAGCCCAGGCCCCATTAAGCCATCAGTGTCCACCTGTGATAAAGATGGCCATTTGTTTTCTTAAAGCCCACTTAATGTCTGCTTAACTCAATTTGTCAGGAAATGTAGAACAATTTCCTCACAGCCTGAAATTTGGTAGTGGTTCAAAGTCAAAAGGCCAGGTCTAGTCTTATTCAAATGATATAATGAACAGTCTTCAAATCTAAATCTCCCTTGGGGAGACACTGTTCACTGTTGGTTTTTTAAAAAAAAATAATTTAGATGAAAAAAAAATAATAAAATGTGCATACTTATTTGGTTCCTAAAAATCTGGAAACTCCCAACCCCCAAATATGGCCAGTATTAGCACATATGAGGAATCACCCTTCTTAATCTAAAGCAGAATTAGGAGACATCATACTAAAGGTTATAGTGGAACAAAATGTTATTGTCATGAGTATGTGCAAGATTATTTTCAAGGCATTTTAAATAGGTTTTAAAAATAATCACAACTTTACATTTTAATCAAATAAAAAGTATTTGTTTTTATCCTATATGGATCCAATCCTAAAGTCCTCCCTTAGAGACTAGTCGTGTTCCCACAAAAGCCAGTGGCAATATCTCATTGAAGTCAGCAAGTGCAGTTTTGGGTTCTTCATTTCTGCTTGTTCGAGGGGAGTTTTGTCCAAGTAAGGATGGAAAATATCCTAGTAAGGACTTCAGGATTTGGCCCCATGTTTCCAGCCGTTTTGTAAAGATTCCTGGTAAGCATCTTAATTTCCCAGGCCAGGAGAACAGAAAAAAAACCAAAACCCTGTCTCATCTCATCCCAAATAGATTCCTTGCAATCCTGGCTATTTTTTCTTTTCTTTAACTCACTTCCAGTCTCCACATTTATGTCACGCTACACAAATCTGGCAAGGCAGGAAAGGGTCCCCACGAATGCCAGTCAAAGCCATTCCTGAACTCAGGCGTGTGGTGTTGGGGGGCGCTCTTCTGAGCAAACACAAAGCTCCCTGTGACTGACTGTGCTGCCTTCTCATGTTCCTTCCCTTTCCAAAGAAAATAGATCCTGGGTTATCTTTGTGGCAGTCTAGAGCACTCCTGCTAAAATATCAAGCTGGCCCACAAAGAAATATTCTAAATGAAATTTATGTAAAGTAAATAGGTATTTCTGGTTTCAAAAACATAAATAATTCTTTCATGAGACAGTCTGCTTATGGATACACAGAGGACTGAAAAATAAAATTTAGACCAGGGAAAAAAAAAACCCATTATGATTTTGGGGGCTTTTTAAACAATGCTTTTAATTCTGGAGATCATTTAATAAAGGATAAGCAAGTTGTTTTTTGTTTGTTTGTGTGTTTCTCTGGAAAGAAGTATAGGCTAAGTATTGTAGCACAGAGTCTCTGCTGGCTATAACTGCTGTTAGGGAGGTATGTGACAGCCTTGAGTTGTGCATTTGCAGGGAAAATATCACACCATCCAGATGCTCAAGTCTGCTCTTTCTGTGCAGAAAACCATGCACAAGGCTGAAAGTGAATATGAAATCTATCAAAAAAGAGCTCAGCATGTTTTTTTCCATATTTAAATGGACGTTAGTCATGAAATTCACCTCTACTGGGATCAGACTTTAGCTGTTAGTTATTAAAGTTCTAAGTCTAATTAACCCTTAGAATTGACTAACAAAGAGCATCCCTCTTTTATAATGCCCAGCTTATTGTATGTACTCTGGGCATACGGTACCTAAGTCAGATGCTGCTTTGTTATAATTAGGGCAACAAATTTTGTCTTCCGTTTGGTATTTGCTGTTACATATTGCATGTAATGTATGGCACTGTTAAGGGAAAAAAATTGGAGTCAAAGTGACTGGAAAGTTAGGTCTGGTCTGTAGCACTGTGAGATTGTTGACATCTGCCGAGGTTGGAGAGCTCAGTAAGCAGGAAATGGGGTGTCACTCTGAATGGTAGTTTACCATTATCCTGGCATCCTAATGAAGTGTCTGCAGTGCACAGAGCTTCTGGATGGCATCTTAACGCACGGCTAAGCAAAAGCACTTCTCTCCTTGTCACTGTCATCCATCTGCCTGCACCCTACTGTAGCCAATGGGATGGAACCATGCTACAATGTGCTATAAGCCATTTAGAGTTGCACATTGCATAATCAGTCCCATCAAATATGTAAAAAATGACTATTATTGGTTATTTCCCTCAAACTCTGGCACCTGGAGTTTGATACATTAAAGTTTAAGTTTTGTAAGTGCTGTTTTTCCCATTAATTCCACATATATTTTTGTTAAATGGGATTGAGTTGCAAACTCATTGTCTTAAGTCTCACTAATGGATTGCAAGAGTTGTATGAATATTCATTAAAAACTCCACTCTGTATCACATTTGGTGAATTCATCAATTGGATATATAAAAAGGTTTCTTATAATATTCGTTCTTTTTTTTTTTTTTTTTTTGCAACATCTATTTCTGAGGCATGAATAAAAAGTAAATCAATTCAAATCACAAATTGGTTATTCTCCTTATAGCGAACATTAGTTAGTTTGAACATTTCTTATAGATTTTTTAAAAATATAGTAGTATTTCACAATGTGTATGTGCAATAAGGTTTTGCGTTGTCTATAGCAGATGATTAAGATTGGGACTTTAGTGTTACACAGGATAAAATAGCTCTGCTTTTCAAATGATATTAAAAAGGACATAGATATGAGGAATCTTTTAAAAAAAATTCTGACTTTGTATTTTTAACCACAATGGGCTTTGTTTTCAGAGGTGTTGTTGAATACCGAAATCTGCTGATTGCAATCGGAGTTGTGGGCACTCGGCACTTCGGAAAAATCAAGCCCAATGTGCATTCTGTTTTAAGTAAATTCTCATATCCTAATAGCATAGAGGCAGTTGATAGGATTTGGGGTTAAGTTAAACACTCATACTATGAGCGAGCTTCTAAAATGGGCAAGGGCAGGACAAACTGGCTAAATCGGGTGTTTTGTTTACATAAACAAGAGAGTATAACATAATTTAGTTTCATCGGGAATTTTTCACAGACATTAAAACTATAGCAAACATAACAGCGGGGATGCTTGCACAGCAACACAGTGGGGAAGCTTGCAGAGCGTCTGCCCACACTATGGCTGGCGGTAGCCAGCAGCATAAGTCTCACAATTTCATTAGCATTCAAAAATCCACCTAGCCCACTCAATTCTGATTAAAACAAAAACAAAACCTAACAGTTGAATCAATTGTGAATTCTTAGAAGTATTCTCGGGTTGTGGAATTTGCTGTAGCAACAGTGTGTGACATTTTGAACATAGCATAAAGTTTACCAAGAAAAGAAAAAAAAAGGTGAGAAATGCAATATAAAAAAAGTAGGAGGGAAACATGCTTTTAAAAAATCTTAGTGTTGGTGACAGCTCAATAGATCAATATTTTATGCAGAATCATATAGCACTTTTTTTTCCCCCAACAGCACAACACTAAGGTTCAACAGGACAAAAAGAAGAGATCATGGCTTGAAATAAAATTAAGCATTAATGTGAACCGTAAATGCCAGTTTAACGTTAAACATGCACAAGTAACTGAAGCTGCTGGTAAAGGGAAATGGGTACTGTAGTAAAACTACACAAAGTAAGTCAGGCATGAATAATGCAGCAGGTCTGAGGAGGGTCAAAGGTCAGACTCCAGTACCTTGCAAAATAATGAATGCATGTCAGGTTAGAGACATACCTCCCTTCCTAGAAAATGTGAGTTATTGGAGATAAACCTTGGACTTCCTGTTTTAAAACAAAGTGGTTTGTTGTAAACAGCTCGGTCCATTTAAAATTAATGATTAAAAGAAAGATTCAATGGGATTTGTTTAAGTATTCTTTATGGATATAAGAGCTAAAGGTTACTTTCTTCATTCATTTTCACCCAGCCACTGTTAATGTTACAGGCACATCATGCTTTCTTCCATGTTCAAATGTTTATCCAAAGCTCATTTGCAAAAGAGCCTATATAATATTAAATGCTTTGTAGCTTGTTTAATGCATTCTTCATTTAAATATAAACAAGAGCATCTCTTCAGTCTTGCTTTCTTAAAGAGAACCTTATTTTTAAATACAGTACCCAGTTTCTAAATATATGTACCAGCAAAATATTACATAGAACTACCATCTGCAATTCACTTGAAACTATCTTAATTTGCTAAAATTGTTACATTCTCTGATATTTCTTCTAAAATGGAAAAAATGGAGGCTCTAAATGTTCTCCCTTTTTATTATGTGGGTGCCATTTTTGGTTGTTTTTATTCCTATTGAAACACTTTAGACAAAAGACAATAGAACTTTCCAGAAGTTACTGTTAATCTTTTAACAAGGATTTTTTTACATTTTTGTGATTACAAATTGTACCTTTGAGCTACTTTAATTATAAAAATTAGTCTATTTCATTTTCTGGACTTACCCTTAGAGTTTAAAAAAAATGTCATCTACAAATTGTCTTCCCTTTCTTTGCACTGTGTATTAATGGGCTTCCTTAGGCAACAAATAGTTGGTGATACCTCTTGGATAGCTATTTACACAAATCTTCCAGTAGGATTTCCCTACCCCTTCCTTTTAGTTTGATAAAAAGGCACCCATGAAAAAAATCTTCCCAATTAGGAAAATGAAGGGAGAAAATCTTTAGTGTCTTTAAACTGAAACTCAAGGATTTGGGGCAGAGAAGAAAATGAATAGGTATTTCAAAATCAAGCAAAAGGACTTACATCTGATCTACTGTTAAATATTACATCGAAAAGGTCAAGAGAAGAGACAAGTCTGGCCAGTAAGATAGAAGCAGGAACAAGGTTTAAAAAAAAAGTAGACAGTTTATCAACCTCAGTTTATAAAATGGAAGAAAAATTTCTTTACCACACACCAAAAAAATCAAGCATATGTAGCATTTAAAAAAAACAATATCAAGCATTTTAATGAAAAAGTACCCAATATTTTCATGGGACTATAAAAAGGAGAGAGAGTAAGCATTGTGGCAAAAAGCCTGGGCTCAGCAGCTTTGTGTGGGAAATGGTGAAATGTGACTGTGATTTATAATGAGAAAAGGTATCTACAACATACAATTTTCTACCTAGCTGCAAATAATAATTCATAGTGATGTCCCTTCCAGATAAAATACCTTTGCTATGTAGGACTCATGTGGTAAAATGATCATGATAAATGTCAGACCAGTGCAGGTAACGGCTTTACAAACCATTAAGATTAGCTAGCTCTTTTTTTCGATGATAACAGTAACCATGCTGTGACTCTATGTGGTAATAATATCTCAGTACTGATAAATGCCAGAGCCAGGCAGAGGTGTTTATCATTCCCAGTTCAGAAATGCTGACTAAACTACCACATGTTGCCTGTTTTTCCTCTTTTACAATAGGCTAACAATTAACCAATAGGCTGATTCATAAAATAATTTTATGTACCATTTCTTCTAGGATTTCGCAGCTTTAGCAGTTGGATAACTATCTCTCACCCTATTTTCCACTGGCTATGTCTTTGGTTATGCACTTTAAAAAGGAGGCAGAGTCTGCCTTAGAAAAAGAGCTGTCCATACCTTTTCCATTTTCTAAAGGGGTTGGGTATTATTAGAATATCATTGTATATTTATATAGTGCTTAATGTTTTACAATTTATATCAATATTAGAATCACTTCCCTAGTTTCTGAAATGCAGCCACTTCTGTGGTGGAGGGTGACATCCAGGTAGATAACCATGCAAATCAACATGGGCATGGGGGAAGGGAAAACTCCACAGATGCCATGATAAATCCTTACCACACTGCATTTCTCCTAAAGTACTGTGCACTCAATAATGAGCAAGCATCTGGTGCTTTGGTTTGTTTTGTTGAACTTCTTTCAGAACTCTGGTTATTAAAAATCCTAGGCTGGATTCAGACCTGAGCTAAGTGGGTACAACTGTGCTTAAGTCCAGTGAACTCTTTCTGGAAAATAGAATGGAAAATGCTGTTGAGTGTTATAAGTTGAAAAGTATAATTGCTATAATTTTATACAATTTTGGATAGTATCTTCAATTTAATTCCCACAGGATAGGGTGTCCACATGACAAAAATGACAACCACTTTTGGCAGAGAGGCCAAGGACTGACTGAGCATTGAAACTGAACTACCTTCTCCACTGTACAGCTGGACCCCTAGATATCATGGTCAAAATACAGTGATAGGGTTGTGCATAGAAACCTCTGTCTGTTGTCATCCATACCTATGGCTGTTCTGTGGATGACTTCATTCTCCGGGGTTGTCAGTATCAGAACTTTCCCTGAAATTATATTCACATAAGATTTTTAAAAGAAAAAAAATTCTGTATGTTGATTAATCTGGGGTTTAGTTTTTTCCCAAAAGACATTGTAACAACTATTACCATGAAAAGATGCTGAGGGCATGTGCCAAGGAAAGGCTAGAGCTCCCTCGGAAGAGATTTCACAATTAAACTAAATGTAAAGAAATGGATCTGTGGTTGTTATAAATTTGCTTTTTAGTTTATAAGGTCTTCAGGATAGAAACTGTGTCGTCATAGATGTTTATACAGCACCTTACACAAAGAGGGCTTAATTCTGACTGAAGAATCTGGATGCTAGAATAATATAAATATGAAATATGAAAATATACTCAGAATTATAGATGATAATTAAACCATAGATGATCAGGTCAGAAAGGAAGTCTCAGGTTATCTAGAACATGCAGCTTACAAGATGTTTTCTCTACATCATCTACTGGCACCTTATCTAATCTGATCCTAAATGAAACCATAGTTATACATGTCTTTGTTTTAGTAGCAACATCTAATGCAAATATCATAAGCATAAGACAAATGCAAAACTTCTGTCCTTGAATCCATGAATCACTCTAAACTACAATGCATATCCTGACCAAGACAGCAGTAACATTCTTATATTCTTTTGTTACCAATTTTATACTGGTAACAGTAATTGTTTCCTACCACAAGGCAGTTAAAAATGATGGTACCAATACAACCAATTATAGGAATAGATTAAAAAATGGAATTGTGTGCAGCCAATTGCTGATCACTAGAAAGCATGAGTAAAATCATAATATTAAGTTAACATCTATAAGTGTGTGGATCAGAGATATAGAGAGATTGATATAGAGAGATTAGAGGTAAAGAGAGAGAAGCATACTAATAAATCTGATCATTGGAGGAGTGAACAAAAAAAAAGAAAGTAAGGATCACATGGTTACTCAGTTTAAGGAGGTGTCCAGTACAGCTCATGATGCAGGGTGGAATGATGATGGAATGCAGTTCCAGAGTGAAACTCTACTTTATAAGGCCACTCACTATTCGCAGGTAGGCCAGCCTTGGAATATTTGCACTTGTACCAAGCCAAATGGCCTGTTAAAATAAATACATAGAATACAAAGTCAGTTCTCTGATAAGAAATTGCTTCTTGAACAATTAGAAAAATCATTTCATCCCTTGCAAGCTATTATGTAGGCTCGCCATCAGCATCTCAGATGGTAAGACGTGTTCTAAGATAGCTATACTGTAACCGGACATTAACAATGGCCTATAAGGCTACGGCTACACTGACGGCGGCAAAGTCACCACCGTCAGATCAATTTCTCTGGACTGACAGAGCGGTCAGCGAAGATCCGCTCAGTCGATCCAGAAATCGACGTACTAAGACCACCTTCACAAGTGGCGCAGCGCTGCATCAATGTGAACGCGGTTCCCGTCGGCGCAGTGCAGTGAAGACAGCACACAGAAGAGAAGCAGAGAAGTCGACGGGAGTTACGCAAGTTTTTTGCGTAGTTTGCGTAACTTCCGTCGACTGCTGCCAAATCTTGGAGGTAAGTGTAGACAGGGTCTAATTTAAGCTCTTGTTGCTAAAATCTCTGATATAACTGTATGCAAACAATATCCTAAAGTGAAACTCAAATCTTATATTTTTTTCTATGTTTTTTCCCCACCAGAAAATCCGGACAACAACACTCGAGTTAAGTCCATAAGACATCTTGTACAGAAGCTCCCTAGGACAAACCGTGACACAATGAAAATCCTCTTTGAACATCTAAAAAAGTAAGTTGAACTAACTGTACTAAAGAAGTGGGATTTTTAAAGGGGCCTAATGGAGTTAGGTGCCCAAATCCTACCCCAAATATCTAACAATATCAATGCAGTATACTTTTTTTGCAAAACTGAATATGATTATCAAATATCTACATATATTCTATCTCTACTCATAAGAAGAACTGTACAGCTAGACTTAAATACTTTGTTTGCTACTAACAAATGGAAGAGTAATAGAATCATAGAAGATTAGGGTCAGAAGAGACCTCAGGAGGTCATCTAGTCCAACCCCCCTGCTCAAAGCAGGACCAACCCCAACTAAATCATCCCAGCCATTGCTTTGTTAAGCCAGGCCTTAAAAACCCCTAAGGATGGAGATTCCACCACCTTCCTAGGTAACCCATTTCAGTGCTTCACCACCCTCCTAGTGAAAAAGTTTTTCCTAATATCCAACCTAGACTTCCCCCACTGCAACTTGAGACCATTGCTCCTTGTTCTGTCACCTGCCACTACTGAGAACAGCCTAGCTCCATCCTCCCTGGAACCCTCTTTCAGGTTATTGAAGACCACTATCAAATCCCTCCTCACTCTTCTCTTCTGCAGTACTTCTCTTCACATAGGGTAAGACACTTTGGATTACTGTAAACTAGTCTATGTTGAATTATAAAATATAGCATTTCCCAGAATAATCCAGTGTGCATATATGCAGTTGGTTTTATAAATTATGAGTTAGCAAATTCCCCTTACTCTGACCCCAGTCCTTCAGGTTTGTTTCTATTTTTGAGTTATGCACACTGTAAGGCATGTAATCAATATATTTTATTCATATAAATAGCCCTTGTGCATGTATAAGTCAGAAAAAAAAGACCTGCAGTTTACATGGAAAATTAGTTGTTCTACCTCTATAGTGAAGTTCAGTTCAGTGCAGAATGCCTACACAAGCTCTTAGGAAAGGTTTAAAGTGCGCTTCTCCTCTGGAAAAGTTGACGAGACAAAAGAGACGTTCCATTCAAATACTACGATGATGGATGTGGCTCACAAATCCAAATTGGTAAAAACAGCATTGTTGAGTTCCATGTTTATCACCTTTTGGCAATTTCCATATTCCCTGTGCCCAGTTTACGAGAGAAATACGACAGCCTTACAAAATCAACCTGGAATCTGATGTTCAAACTGGATTTTCTTTCTGTCCTTTGTGGCATCAATGATAATGAAGTTTCTGAAGGCAATATTTAAAGTGGTCTGAAAAAAGTGAAAGGGTCTATCATTTTCTACAGAAATGAAAGAGACAGTACATCTTCCTGTTCTCACTGGGAGAGCTGCAGCAGGGTCCCCTCTGGGGGAGAAGCAGAGGAGCCACCCCAATGTCCACAGGAGGTGAAGGGAGGGAAGGGAATGGAGCCACCCTCAGTTTACTGATCTGGTTTCCTTTCTTCCCCTACCCCTGTCCTGAGAATGGCTTCAGCTCCTGAGTGGAGGGGGAGAGTTCTGCCTGCAGCAGCTTTGATTGGCTGTTTACACACCAGGAGGAGAGGAAATCAGCCAATCAGAGAGGGTTTACTCCCAGGGAGGACTGAAATGTGCCCCCCTCGGCAACCCAGCTCAAGCTGTAGAAATTGTATTTGTTGGGTGTGTAACTTCTTTTAACCAGGCACACTTTAAGCATTGCCTGCAGGCCAAATTATGCCTTCAGTGATGCACCTAGAGTTGCATTATTTTCAATGGGATTGGACAGGTGTAACAGATTATAATTTAATAAACAACAAGCGATAGAATCCAGTTCCTCTCTTAACTATGCTGTCTTTGTAAAGCTCATGGAAGTAGGAGACTGGGAACAGATCAATTCAGTAAGAAGGTGCCATTTTACATACTCACTTCTCAGAGTAGAACTGTTCTTAATATGAGGTGTATGTATGGTCGATGTGGTTTATAAGGCCTCGTGCTGGCCCTTGGCACAGGGATGAAGTTCACCCAGTATAAATAAGAATGACCCCCGCACAAAACAGACCAAAACCAGCTTTTGATGAATGGTGCCTTTATACTTTTCTGCTGCACTCCATAGATCACTACATTCACCATATGTAGATCCTTTTCATAGGAGTATGGCTACCAAATAAATGCTTAATTGAAAAAGAAATACATCTAGTTCTTTGAGTAGTGTCCTTATGGGCGCTCCACTGTAAGTGCGTTTGCATCCTTGCATGGCTGATTGGAGATCTTTGGTAGCAGTGTCCATTAGGCCACACATGCACTGTCCCCACTTTGTGCCCTACTACAAGGATAGCCAGTGCATGTGGGAGACTCCCCTCAGTTCTTTCTTAACCGTCCCTTGCTAGAGACAGAGCTATTAGCAGTCCCTTCATCGCATTGTTATCTCTATTTTAGCATTTCAGTATGCTTTTTCTCTTACTTGTAAAGCTTTCTTTATTTTCTTTTTCCTTTAAAAAAAACGTTTCCTTTTCCCCTTTGTCTGGGGTAACCCAAGCATGGGGTATGTCCAGTTTACCAGGCTTCTTGTGCAAGAAGGCCATCCCAGTACCATATAAGCATTCCCACTGTATCCACTGTCTCAGTAAAAGTCAGATTCCCCAAAAGTGTGGTCTCTTCCAATAATTTAATCCCAGACCTCAGAAAGACAGAGAACTGAGACAAAAACTCCTTCTCATGGAGGCAGCTTTTCAGCCTTCCTCAGACCCATGCCAGGGGTCAGCCAGATGGCATGAATCTTCCCCACAGCCCTTGAAATCTAAGGACTATGGGTTGAAGAAAACAACCACGGTCCCCTCACATAAGACGTAAATAAAAAGAGCTGTGAGTCTCCAGAATGAGCTCTGAGCTAGCCAAAAAAGATCACCAGCACATTCAGTATCATTGGTACCATCAGTACTGAGACAGTCCAGAAAGGGTCTGAAGTGGCAGATACCACTGATGCGCCTAAAGACCTGATGGGCATAAGCACTGAAGCAACAGTACTGACAGAAAAAGGACAGAGATCACGCCATGGCTAAGATGATGCTGCTGGTCTGAGAAGAACCATTGGCACAATCAACAGTGAGCCATCCAGCCTCAGAGTGCTTGGTACAACCAAGATCCCTGTTCCCCTCTGTGCCGGCCCACCAGGAAGCACTGGTTCGGCTGACATCGCAGGAATTCAGACACAAGAGAACTCATGATATCTGACATACCAAAGTCTCCCTTGCTCAGTTCCAGGACACCGGTACTGAGTCTCCTTCGGGCACAGGAATCTTCACTGGCACCATGTCATGCACCTCCATTCTCCAGTGAATCAGATAGAGAGCCTGGGGAGGTCATCTCTCACTGCTCCTCTCAAGTTCCTTACTGTACGTGCTATCAACCTGAGGCCCCCTCAGTCATACCCTCCACCTGCTCTTCAACCACCATGGTACAGCCAACCTGGGCGTCACCACCGGGATCTGTTCCACCACCCCAGTGGCCTGACTGGGATCCTTTGGTGGCATACAGACTCCATGCTTACTGAGCATCCAGTGTGACCGACCATGAGCCATGAGGCACTCTCCCTCAGCCACGGTATCCAGAGCCTCTGAACCTTCAGAGGAGATCATGGAGGAATAGGAGGGCTGATTTGAGGAAGAAGTAACACCAAAGACCAGCATCTCTTCTTGCTCTCCAGATGAGGCAGTGATGTCCACCCCACCATCCTTAGCCAAAGATGTCAGGTTATTTCAAAATCTAGCTAAAAGGGCAGCAGACATGCTGCAGATACCTCTCAAGGAGGTAAAAGACACCAATCATAAACTTTTGGACATCTTGCACTCCTCCTTTTCCTCCAAAATAGCCCTCCCCATCAACGAGGCCCTTCTGGACCCAGCCAAGCTTATATGGCAAACCCCAGCATCAGTCACACCCACCTGCGAATGGGCTGATAAAAAATATTATGTCCCAGCTAGGGATATGAACTATGTCAGTATGACACATGACTATGTCAGTTACACCAACCTTAATGCTTTTATTGATCAGCTCCGAGAGTCTCACCATGAACAATTTCAGGCTATTGTTAGGGACAACTGGTGGCCAAGACAGAGCTCCAATCAGTGCTTGATACAGCTAGCACAATAACTCAGTACATCTCTACAGCAATGGTTATCCAGCAAGCTTCCTGGTTGCACCTATCTGGATTCCCTAAGAAAGTGCAGACTACTGTAGAGGACCTTTCCTCTGAAGACACCAAATTGTTTGCCAAGAAGGCTGATGCATCCTCTATATACTTAAAGACTCCAGGACCACTATCCACTCATTAGGGATTTATATTCCTGGACAAAAAAGAAAATTTAGTCTACATCCTCAACATAAATCCCACAATTTCCAGTCAGCGCTACTATTACCCTCAGAGGAAAAAATCCAGGTTTTCTAAACATAAACCATCAGGCCCCCAGTCTTCCTCATCACAATCATTTACCTCAAAACAACAGTTTTGACATGTTGGTCAGGGCACCGACAGACCACTCCCCTCAACACCAACTGGAGCTGACCAATCTGTTACACCCATTTGGGTACTCCCTTGCTTCGTACCACAACAACTGGGAATGAATAATATCCGACCAATGGGTACTGGAAATCATCCACAATGAGTACTCCATCCACTTCACCTCCTTTCCCTCCTTCCCCAGCACCCTTCCCCATCCCTTTTCAGGGACTTTTCTCATGAGAGTTTATTACCACAAGAAATAGATCACCTCCTCTGTTTAGGGCCCTTAGAACCTCTATCTCAACATCTACGAGACAAAGATTTCTACTCTCATTATTTCCTGATACCCAAGAAGAAGGGAGGTTGGAGATTCATACTGGATCTCAGAGCACTGAACAAATTTGTCAAAGCTCAAAAATTCAGGATGGTCATACTAGTAGCTATCATTCCCACTTTAGAACAGGGAGATTGGTTTTCAGCCCTCGACCTGCAGGTTGCCTATTTCCACGTGTCGATCCTACCTTCCCACAGATGATTTCTCAGATTTACCCTGGGCCAGGACCATTACCAATACAGAGTACTCCCCTTTGGATTCTCATCAGCTCCAAGAGTATTCTTCAATATCCTCGCTGTAGTGACAGCTCACCTACACTCCCAGGGGATCATGATCTACTCCTACCTGAACAATGGTCTCCTCAGAGTCTGCTCCTTCAGTGAAGCCCTCCAGGTTACCAAACCACTGTAGACTTGTTCACAGAACTGGGTCTAAAGATCAACGTTAAAAAATCAATGTTCACCCCTGTACAGAACTTAGAGCAGAGGTCTTCAAACTGTAGGGTCAGGGCATGTCTGGGCCTGGGCCACTCCCATGGGAGGCAAGGAAGGAGCATAGACCCACTCTGCCACAAGCTCTGCTCCAGCCCCACCCCACAACCGTGGCTCCAGCCTCAGCTTCTGGCCCCACCCCCTGGATCTGCTGCTGGCCACAGTTCCCTGGCTTGGCCTCTGGCCCCGCTTCCAGCCTCAGCTGCTGATCGCCCTGGCCGTCAGTGCCTGGCCATAGTCTCAGCCACAGCCCTTGGTGCCCAGCTGCAGCCCCCGACCATGGCCCCCGGCCCTCATTGCCTGGCCCCTGGCTGCGTCACACGGCCCTCAGAGCCTGGCCATGGCCCCAGTACCCAGCCCTCGGTGCCCAGTCACAGCCTCAGCCCCTGGTGCCCGGCCCTCAGTCCCTGGTGCCTTGGCCACAGCACCCAGCCCTCAATGCCCATCCCCGGTCTCTGGTGGCCCCTGGCTGCCATGGCCTGGTCTTAGCCCCCAGCTTTGGCCCCCAACTTCCAGCCGCTCTCCTGACTCGGCTCATAACCGCTGTGGCCCCACTCCCAGTCGCAGCTCCTGGCCCCAACTGTGGCCAGCTGGGGAGGGGGGGTGCAAACAAGGGTAAGGGGGGCATGACATACAATATTTTGGGGACCACTGGCTTAGAGTTCATAGGAGCCGACCTTGACTCATTACATGTGAAGGCGCTCCTAACACAGCATAAGTTCCACCCCTGGGCACACTCATAGAGGTGGTACAAATCAGCCCTCAAATATCAGTCAGACACTGCCTTCAATTTCTGAGATATATAGAGTCAGGCAGGTCTGTGATACCTCATGCCAGTCTTTACATGAGGTGCCTACAAGTGTGGTTCCACTCGAGCTATAGGCCTAACAAAGACAGACTAGACAAACCTCTATCACTGCCCATCAAAGTCAAACATTCCCTGCACTGGTGGAGAAAGCACAGAAAGGTAAGCAAATCCATAAAGCGATTCAAAAAAGTGAATTTAGCTTTGTGGAAAGGTCATTGCCCCTGTCTCCCTGTAATGTATACGCTGATCTTTAGGGGGTGGCCTAAAGAAAGTGACCTACTACTATCAACTAGGGAATTATAAGGGAAATTATTTGCTAAGAGAGAACCTTAGATCAAGTGGCAGAGGCCTATGTTTTTGTGCCTAAAGGACTAGAGCTGTATTCCCAGCTGCCCAGGTGTGTGCTGTGGGAATGGGTATAGATAGCTCTATCTATAGAAGCATATTATACCCTCCAGCAGTGGACCCAACCAGAAGAAACTACTGTTACCCAATCTCTGAAGGAAAATCACATCAGATATACACAAGAATGAAAGTTCCAGAGGGGTAGCCGTGTTAGTCTGTACACAGCAAAAACAAGGAGAGTTCTGTGGCACTTTAAAGACTAACAAATTTAATATTTGCAGGCATAAGCTTTCAAGAGACATCAGCTCTCTTTGTAGTTAATGTACTGGACTGAAACCCTTGAATTGTGGGTGCAATTGCTGGCTCGGTCATGGACTTTCTGTGTGACCTTGGGTACATTACTTAATCTCTCTGTGCCTTGGTTCTCTGTTTATAAAATGATGATAACACTTCCTTTGTCTTTCTGGTCTATTTTAACTATAATCTCTTCAGGGCAAGAACAGTCTCTTAATGTGTGCATATAGAGCACCTGGCACAGCAGAGCACTACTGCAATACAAATAATTAAATAATGATACTTAGTAGTTGCATACGTCCTCAGTATATATGGACTGATCATAACACCACAGAAGGCAGGAGGGCAGATTGGTTATCTAAATATATACATGTTCTTATTCATCCAAATATGAATAGCTGCATTTCCAATTATCATTATGTCAAAGCCCAGAGAATCAGCAGGTATAATAGTGGAATACACTAGCACAGCAGCAGTGCAAGATAGACTAGACAGGATAGGCAAGGTAGGAAAGAATGATAAATTGGACCATTTGGGACTATGAGCATTATGGAAGCAATATTCTTAATCTGTATGAAGAAAGTCAGCATGTGGTGCTGACTCGTATAAGCACATCCTAATGGAAAGAAGAAACTATTTATGAGTCTTGGCTCCATGATATGGAAGCTGGGGTAGAAGGTTATGTTGGAAACAAATGGCAACAAAATTGAAGAAGTGGCATAAAAGTCTGTGCTGCCTTGGACCACAGGTTATCAATGGGCAGGAAGGGATACACTTTAAGAAGCATGGAGGCCCAATATCTCAGGGTAAATGAAAATACATACATTGCTCTCTATTAACAACAAATACAGACATTGTATTTGTTTTAAATTAATGCAGTTAAAATGAGAACTGTTTCACTTAGGTGAATTTTCAATAGGTGTAAATTATCTTTCCTTTAGATTCAGATCACTTAGCAACATCATACTAAAGTATAACTATAATACAAGCTACTGACCACTTCCTGTACAATGACCCATCTTGCTATCATTGATTAGAGCTACAAGCCGAATCTAATCAGGTATAAATATATACATGATTTTGTTTTGGCTACATCATCCAACGGGGAGGAAGAAGGTTCAGAAAGAGTGGCCATCCCATTGCTCCTGGTATCCCAGCCCAGTGAAGCAACCTTAATTCTACTTTGAGCAAAAAGCCACCAGAAACGGATGCTTGTTTGACTGTAGGTGACATCCTTCCACTACTGCCCCAGCTATACACACTGTACTCCTCCAATTAACTCCCTTACACCTATACACACCTGGGTGCAGAGTGGGTCTTCACTTCACCATACTGAGAATGGTGTGGAACTTCCCACACAGTATTGGTGCAGCCAGCACATCTACTGAGCACATGTGCTTTTGTGCACAGAGCTCAGCAGCCCCGTCTCCCTTCTGCCCTATCGTCCACGCTGGAATCTTATTAAACATTTCTAGGGGCACTTTTGTGAAATAGCTATCCTACCATGTGATCAAAATCTGTAGAAACTAAAGAGGGACATTGTTTGCTGAGACTCTGAATAAATGCATGCATGAAACCATCATTAGAATGCTTCTGCTATATTCGGGGAACAATTCTGCTCTAATTTATACCTGTGCAACCCCACTGATGTAAGCAGATTACAAAGGCATATATGAAAGCAGAATTGGGTACTGGGAAGTTTTCAGTGGCTCTTCTGAAAAACTACAGTCAATGAGCCCGCTTCTGCACTGACTCACGCCTCTTGCAGTTCCTTTGAAACCGGTGGAGTTGCACAAGATGAGTCATGGCATAACTTTGCTCAGTATTCATAAATAGTGTTTACCCCAAATTGTTGAGAGTTTGACTGTTTCTTTGTTTGTTTAAGTAAACTGGTTTGTTTTGAGTTAGGAATTCAATTTCAGGGGAAAGCCTTTTCTCAACTTCACTGCTACAGAGAGTTCTTCATGTTGCAAGGCCAATGTGCTGGTGGTGCACTTCCCCTGCACACCCTGAAGTTTAAGTCTATAGGGGATTCTCTGCTGCCATCACAGGAGCGGCTGAAGAATCTATCACTACTCATATCCTTCAATCTTTCCGTATAGCAGCAAAGGAGGCTGCAAACCATAGAGCGCTTAGGCTGGAGTATCAGCTGTGAAACTCTTACCTAATGCACAGCTGGGCACTGGCAGAGGACAGCTGGAGAATTCCCCCATTTGTCCCAGAAGCCAACACAGTGGCTGTGTCTACACTGGGAGCTAAATGTATGATTCCCAGCTCCCATAGACATACTTGAGCCCATTTGCCACCCCCAATGCTACTAGTCTACTATTTTTAGCATGCTACCTTGACACAAGAGAGTATATATGTCTCTGCAAGCTGGGAATCATATCCCTAGCTCCAAGTGGAGATATAGCCATACATATGCTTGGCATTGCTGAGAGGATTTGGCCTTAATAAGGAAGACTCCACTTAGCCTAATTGAATATTATCAATCTTGATGAAAGCAAGGTTGCAGAGCAGATTCTTTCTATAGCTTTTCAGTTCAGGTCAGATCAGAAATCGGTCACACATGAAATGACCTTGAGGAGAAGGGTCTCTCTTTCGAGTCTTTAGAAGCCCATCCAGAATATTTGACACAAACAGTCATTGCTGTGCAAGCGCGGTCTGGTGCTGGAGCAGCAGAACAGAACAGTGAAGTACTGACAGAACTGAACTGGAAAGTATGTATAATGTCTGCCCACACTGTGCCCAGCCAGCCTGTCTGTCTCAGAACAGCCACAAGATTTAAACTGCACCGAGTTCCCTCATGAACAGAATGCACGTTAAAGAAAGCTTGCATTCTTTTAAAGAAAACCAGCTAACAATGCAAGTTAAATTGTATCATCACAATATCATTTATTAAGTCCAGAGGGTCACACCCATTAAGGCAAGTGGGGATCTAGGTTACAATGCAAATGGGATACCAGGTTTTTAGGCACTTGCTGTTTTAAGCATTTTGCAACAGAAGGGCAAAACCTTGAGTTTCCCATTGATTTTACATGAAATCTGTCCAAATAGCATGTAAGGTAAAACACACACAGCTCAGGGCTGGGTAGACAAATCATATGGCATTTGCCAGTTTAATTCCACATCCAGTGTTTTGCAAACTAGTTGAATCTAAGAGGCCCCTGACACCTTATATAAAACACAAACAATAGGCCAGTTTCTACTATCTTTAATGCAGCAGAACTCCCACTGAAGTTAGTGGGGATTTTTCTCAGTAGAAAGGCTAAAGAATATGATCCATATTCTGCTGATGCAGCATTTTGTGTCCCCCCTTCCCCATTCAATTACTTATTTCCTCTTTCATGAAACAAGAACTGTGACTGCTCAGCATTCTACCCTTTCTTCCTGTTTTTTTCATCAGAAGAGATATTCACTCCTGTGCAGAGGGCCAGCTAAGCCTAGGAACCACCGTGGTCCATGTAAACCTATAAATCCCATTTAGGTCCTATTTTAAACGGGCTTAAACAGGACGTCATTGATGCACTGGCAATCTGCATAAGGGTGAATTTTGTGCCACATGATGTAACCGCCCTCTATTTCTGAAATCACTATCTCCACAGAAACTACTTCACAAACTGAGAATTGTAATCTCAAGTGAGGAATAAACAGCACCTTCCATCCACGAATCCTACAGTGTTCTATGAACATTAACTAACTAATCCTCACAACACCCTTCTTGGAGGCAGCTATTATTATAAACATGCTACAGATTGGAAAACTGAGGCACAAGGAATTTATGTGACTTACCCAGGGTCAGAGAGTAAGTCAGTGGCAGAGGCAGCAAGCTCAAAGTCATTGCACAGAGTCTGCCACTGTAGCCACAGGATTTTCTTGCCTCTCTAATCTGATGCACTAACATAAAGCATCTAATAGTACCAAATGATATATTACAGATAAAGGTCCTTGAATGTCATACTCTTTCCCCTCAAAAGCATTAAAATGTGTTATTTACTATATTAATAAGTATATTTTGTAATAATTAAACAAAAAGACAGTGATCAAGCTGCCTCTTAGCAATCCCTCTCCCCTCTTCTTCAAGTGGAAAGCATTGAACCCGGATGCCCAAGTATGGCCAATATTCTTCCAGCAGCAGCATCTGGCTCCTTGGCAAGCACTTCAGGCAAGTTGTCTGGGGAGTTTTGCAGTTGCCTCTTGGTTTATCACATGGATCAGTTACTGTGGCCTATCTGGCTGCCTTGTCCGGATGGAAGCCAATTCCTTTTGATTCACCTTTAAGTCTGATAAATTAGTTCACTCCATTTTGCCTATGCTTTAGACCACTTGTGTTTTGCTATGCTACATTCATTCACTTAGAATTCAGGCTTTTTCCTCCTTTCAGTCAGAATGAAATTATCAGAATCTCTGGCCCCCCATTAAAACTATTAGTTCTTTAATAATAGCAGCTTGAATCAATTTCACTACAATAAGTCTCTCATTAAGCAGTGGTGGTGTTGATCAAAAACAAAAACAAAAACCCCGTAACGCTAATAGTCTCTAACACAAGGCATGAAAGTATTACAGAGGTTTGTCTATTAGTTGCTTTAAAAAAAATTGCTCCCCACTTCCTTATAACACTATGAACAGAAAAGCATCCAGCAACTGAAAATAGACAAACAAACACAGCAGTGTGTGTTGGCTTTACTGCATTCCAAAGTGCACCAGCTTCTGAAAACTAAATTTAACAAAATAGATTTATTTTTACCAATTTAAAAAAAAAAAGGAGCCACATGTACGAAGAGCTAAACAATAGCCCACACAAGAGGCAAGAATGACAGTGATGAAAAGTCCAGCAGCAATACCCAGAATGCCGAGGATAAATCAGAAATTAAAGCTATTGTATGACAACTAGTAATACTTAGCATGGGATATCTGCAAAATTTCCATATTTATTTTTTCCGTGGAGGAGAAAAGATGCAAGTTACACATGTGATTTTCATTTATTAAAGTATGGTACATATTTTACTTGACCAGCAGATCAGCAGGTTTGGATAGGCTTAGATAGTAAATCTAGGCTCAGGAAAACTCTCTTTTACATAGCAGAAAAATCTCATATACAACTGTGCAAGCCTTTCAGAAAGAAACCCAAGATCAAGGAAAATTCATCAGGCTTAGATAGTCATTATGAAGCACTCTGAGGTGCAGAGAAGTTCAGCAGATTCTCTCCTCAGGGAGACTGCAGGAGGCCTGAAACCTGAAGACATAGGTGAATGGAGATTTAGGTCTTGATTCAGGAAAACCTCACTATTCAGGAAAGCACATAAGCAATCAGCAATTCAATGAAATCAACCGAATTTAAGCATGTGCTTAAATGCTTTCCTGAATCAGGGCCTTACTTAGCATCTTGAGCCTCTCTTAGCCTAGAGCTAAAGGGCTGGAACAGCAACAGTGGGAACAAGGACATTTTGAGTCCCACTGCCGCAAAATGGAGCAAAGGGAGCAGATGCTGAGAATCTGAAAAGGAGAAAATTTGCCTTCTCACCTGAAGAAGGATGATTGTGAATGAATAGTAATGCACCTAGTAGCTGGGGACCTACCCTCTTCCCCAAAGGACTCTAATGGCAGTCAAAGATGCTTACATTTGTAGGTTTAAGATTTTAAGCCTTATATGAAATTTCATTTACCATTTTCTGGCACAAAAAGAGTAAATGTAACATATATCATAAAGGAACTTTTGCGCACACAACACCTGCTTTTACTGTTTCATAGAAATATAGTGCTAGGACGGACCACAAAGGTTATCGGGTCCATCCCTCTGCACTGAAGCAGGTTTAAGTATTTCTAGATCACCCCTGACAGATGTCTATTTAACCAGTTCTTCAAAAGTTTCCGTGATGGGGATTCCACAGCCACCCTGGGTAACCAGTGCCAGTGCTTACCCATCCTTAGAGTTGAAAGTTTTCTCTAATATCTAACCTAAATGCCCCTTCCTGCAAACTAAGCTGCTTACTTCTTGTCCTGCCTTTGGTGGACATAGAGAACAATTGATCACCATCTCATCTATATAAAAGATTCAAAGAGAGATTCAAGCAATGAAAATATTTGATCTGTCTAAGTGCGGTTTTCCTCTAGGTTACTCAGAAAAGAAGTTGAATCCATTTCTCTCCCATTACGCACATTTTGTGTATAATATATTAATTAAAATTAATTTATTCTCCCTCTGCCGGTAAGGAGCCATTCTCAATACATGAAGAATGCACATCTCAGCAAGTATACACCTAGACAGTAGACTGAAAAAATCCAAAGTTGTTAGTCAAAAAAGCAACAAAACAAAGTTGCCTTTAATTTTAAATGGTATACATCATGAAGTCCACAACAATGATACACAGCAACTCTTAATGTGGAATAAAACATTCCTCAAAGATCATTCATTCTTTAGTGTCATGTGACCTTTGCAAATTCACAATGTTTTAAGGGAAAATGTAATAAATAGTGTAAGTTGCATTTTCCTATGAGTTTAGATATACTTTCTACCTTTATTGATGACTTTAAACAAAATCTAATTCTCATAAAGAATCTGGCAGGTGACTACACCTGGTATATTCTATGTGCCACCACTGTGGAAATGTGCTGAACTGAAATTGCAATAAAAACAGAATGATAAAAATAACATTTTGATTAAATATTTATACTGTGGTGGACCCCAAAGAGCTCCGATCAGGAGCAGAGCACCACTGTGTGTATAAAAATAAGGTACACTATCCCCAAAGAACTTTTACTTTTCATTCACATAGCACGTTGGACCCAAAAAGCAGCATTTGCTTTACAAATACTGAGTCTCACAACTCTCCTTTAAGGTAGATAAGTTTTATTATCCCAATTTTACAGATGGAAGAACTGAGACTTAGGTAAGTAACTTTCCTAAGGTCATGCAGTATGTCACGAGTTCAGGGTTCTATTCCTCGTTTACTCTGAAATAGTCAGGTCCTTGATCTACCTACATAATGAGGACCACGTGTGGGTCCTGCTTCTGGGTTGCACAAATTCCAGTGAACTTTACTGGTGGGTTTAACTTATGTGGTTTTGCAATCCCTGAGTTTTGCTTTGAGTTTAGAGTTCTTTTAAACACAAATATCCTGGGGGTGCTCAGCGTACTGGAGGAGGCTCTTTGTATCTTAAAGGATTGGGCCCCAACATGTTGAAGTGCAGAACCAGGTCACCAAGGGATTAATTGCAGTGTTTTTCATTTCAGTTACTCAAACTCCTGGAATTTCTCAAATGAGACTACAAAATACACAATCTAGAAGTTTCTTAAATTTCTTATTGAAAATCTAGAAATTCACAATCTAGAAGCTTCTTATGGAAAAAAAAAAGACAAATGCCAAAATTTCAGTGTTCTGTACAAAATGATTAATTTAACACAATGAGATCGATTCTACCATCAATTGAAAGAGAATTTATGCAGGTAACTCATTAATGCTAGTGAGAGTTTGGCATGTAGCTCCCCAGCACGCTGATGGGAAAAACAGACCTTGATATTATTTTTAGATCAATAGCTAGAGATACAATACAAAATACATGCTTGTCAGTGACAAATATATAAAATCAAAACCAAATTCTGATGAACCAGGCCAATGGATAAACCCCGCTTATAAAACTGCAGAAATCGTATTAGATCAGATCATTTTTCACACACTGCAAAACATGCAACAACTATTTCAGTCATCATCTTAAGATAAATCAATATATTTTTGCCTTCAGAGAGTAGCATTTCACATTTCAACATCTCCAAATTATCAGCACCATACATCTCTTTTTGTGGTCAAGTGCAGTATTTGTACTTCTAACAGGATATTAGCCATTTTCTTGTGAAGATCTACAAATCCGTGTAAACAAATACTAGTTTGAAAAAATTAAGAGCAAATCTGTGGACTGGAATGCACCCTATTTATAATGGGAACAAAAAGCTGGCAATGAAATATAAACCTAAATCACAGCAGAAAGACCTACTTTAAGGCATTTGCCAAAGAGACAGTGTTTTTAGACAGCTCCTCTGAAGTAGCGTCTTTATGTCTATGCCATCTGCAGATTTATTATTGTGCCTGAAAAACCGAAAAGACCTACAGTACGCCTGAATAAAACTAAGCTTTGTCTAGAGAAAAAACTCCAGTATTGTGGGCACCACACCCACACCTACTGATGTGGTCCAAGTTTTTTTCTTTAGAGCACCTAATTAAGAAACCCTGACTCATTTACATGGATACGTTTGATCTAAATTACACTCCAAACCGCACCAAATTAGGAGCATCTGTGAATGTGAAATGTTTGTTCCCTGTGACTGGTAAAACAGGGCCAGCTCTGGACAGCACATGTTCAAGTGACGAAAAATATTTCAGATGTAACATTCTTCTGAGACCCACTTTTCCACTAATAATTCATAGTGAGTTAAACCAGTATCTGTACTTCCACAGACATTTCAGGGCAGTAAAAAACATGTCACCTTTTTTTTTTTTTAAGTGAGAAAAGAGGTAGATGACCACCTACTTTGTTTGTTGTCACCAATAAAAGGCCTTAGTACACCCATTGGCAGAAATGCAAATCTGCATAGCAATAGAGTGCTGTCACATATGTAATATCTCTTCACAAGGCATTCAGAAAGCCTGAACCATGTAGAAAGGAAAGTATCTTATTGATGACTGGCTACTGGCCACAGCAAAGCCTTTCAACTTGAAATATGTTCTTATATTTGTTAACCAACAGTTTAGTGTCGTCTAAAGGCTATGGGTGAAGACTTGGATGGCAGCTTGGTGAAATGTCACCATGCACACTGGGTAAACATTTAGGATTAAAGTAAATAGACCAGATTCTTGTGTGTGGGTGCAGTCACTTTCTGCTCTTCATTGGTGTAATCTAACTGCACAGCTGGAGAGTCAGTCTCCAGGAGGATCACACCAATGCAAAGCAGGAATCCTCCAATAACAAAAAAACTTTTACTCCATTCCTGGGGCTACCACTTCTGACGTAACAGAGAAAAAGGGGCATAGCGGGAGCAAAGGAGACTTTGGCATGACTGTGCCGACCTCTGGTTGCTGTTATGGCCCTTTAGAGCAGTTAGCAACTGAGAAACTCAATCAGTCTTTATCTTTCTCTAAATTAAGCCAAGGAACCAGCTCTACACAAGATGGCCTTAAGATCAGGGGCATGCAAATGTGGCTTGAAGCCATCTTTGCAACTCTCAATTCCTGCTGTGAGCAGTTTGGCCAAACCTCAGGATTTGGTCCAGGATGTTTTGACCTGCAGGGTTTGAAAGAAAGCATCCTTGCGTTACAGTCAGCTTTGTATTTTTGCTTCTTTCTTGCTCTATGAACAGTGCAAGTTACATAATATCAGTGAAAATGTGTTTATGAGAAGTATAATAGTAGTGTGATATGGTTACATCTGAACTTAAATCCACTTTCAGATATCAAAGGATACTCTTGCTTTTTAGTATGTTATATATGATGAAGGTTTATGTTCAAGACTTTAAATAAAGGGGGAGAAACTATATAAATAACACTTCTCCTTTTGTCTAAAGAGATTTTAATATATTTGTCTGATCTACTGTTTTTGCAGTAGCTAGAATATAATTTGAATATATTAATATTTTCAGCAACAGTGCTCAGGGAGCACAGTTAATAACTTATGCATGGATACATAGAGATACTTCAGACAGAGGTAACGTTTTTAGCCCTTATGTTGGTAATACTTAGAAACACACAATGAAAGAGCCTGTTCTTTGCTCCTCTTTGTTGTGGGCATGCATTGTGATGGTATGGAGCCAGTGTTCTTGCTGTTGTCTACACAGCCTGGATTCAATAAGCAGTTATATATGCATATTATGACAATGTGGTCAAGGAAACCAGATTTTTTTACTATACCTTCATGTGCCTGTATAGCATAAAATCTGGTGCTTATTTTTCTTGTCCTCGTTCAATATGTTAACATATTTATAATTTGATACAGGTTATGTTCATTTTATAATTAAAATTATAGAGTTAGATGAAAACCCAGCAAGATGTTACTAAATGGAAAATATTTATCTTTTCATACATTACCCATTATGATGCAATGTAAAGTCATAAATCTGTGGAATGGCTAACCCACAGCTGAGAGACTATGATAGATGTATCTCCTGTGTCACAAGTCTCAACTAGTTGCCTCTGTCTCAGAAGCTGGGATTTTTCCTTTACAGTTCTCACACCCAGCAACTAGAAGGCACTGCTGCTGTTTTGTCAGAAGCTACTTGACTGTCTTCTTCCTGGCACTTCTCCTGTCAGTTGCTCCATTCCCTGCTCTGAGCCCATCCCTACAGGAGAGCTGGGGAGAAGGAGAGGAGCAGCCTAGAGAGATGTACTCATTAGTGTTGTGGCCCTCTCCCCACCCTTGCTACTTCTAGAAACAGCTTCTGTACAGGTAAAAAAGAGAGGAGACTCTAGGGGGATAGAGAAAAAGACTCAGTGCGGGACAGCACAGGTTGTACCAGAAGTTTGGGAGGGAATGATCAAGAGAAGCTCTGCCTTATGCATAGATGCTGCAGGCAGAATTGGAGAAGGTCCTGCTGTTTCAGGTAATCGTCTCAACTTTAGCATGCTTATTCAGCCTGATTTCATACTCAGACTTTAGATGCTCTTGCCTTGCCTCCTCCCTACCATGGCATATTGCTACCCTGAGGGCTGTAAGAGAGGTGGCATACAGCTGTTCTGAAACTTCTATAGCCTCTGCAAACCCCTTTACGCTGGATATTCCTGGGGTGCTGCTTTCAGATGCTATCTGTCCCGTAACACCTCTGGAGCGGCATAAAGGGGCCAAAACAGATTGCAGAATCTGAGTCCCTGTCTCCAGACTGGTATATTCTCCACATTATATTTACCATACATAATACTATATGCTATCTAGTTTTACATTACAGATAGATACTGAGTAATGTAGCATGCCATGTAACTATGATCAGTACACTCTCCTAGTGACTGAATGGATCATGCTTTTCTACACTGGGTTTTTCTACACTTTTCTACACTGGGCTTAAAGTACACATGAATTAATATCTGCTGACCCTAAGAAATTTGCAGTTATGTCTAGCAGCTGGAAATAGTGCAGGGGCTTCCTGTAAAACACACATGCAGTTTGTATGTAGATGGGTTCCAGCACTGTCACAGCACAACTTAATCCTCCTCATTAATGAAATTCCTATTGATATCTCAGAAAACCGCCAGATAGCAGGTAAGTAGAAATCTGCAAGTCCAACCAGAGGGTCCGAAAGACAAATATAGGAATATAAGGATCCAGAGTTGTCTTTTGGCTGAATTCATCTTTTGCTCCAGATCTGAACTCAGTGTAAGGACCAAGGAGGCGAGCGCAAAGAAGGCTCACTGTTTACAAGGAATTTAGGGCCAGATTTTAAAAGGTATTGAGGTGGCTGAGGGCATAGCCAGGCACCTAATGGAACTTTCAGAAGTGCCAGGGCACCTAACTCCCATTGATTTCAACAGGAGTTATGCACCCTTGATGCTTTTGAATGTCTCACTAGGCACCTAACTACACTTTTAGGCACCTAACATTCCTTTTAAAATCTGGCCTTAGGCCCATTTAGGCATTGCTGCCCTCAGCACTGTAGTGCCTAAATGATGTAGCAGCCTAAATCCCATTTTTGAAAGAGATTTAGACACTTAGGAGTTAAACTTCCAATGAGCTGTCAATGGGATTTTGGCTCCTATGTGCCTAAATCCCTTTTAAAAATGAGATTTAGGCTCTTAAATCAGTTAGGCCTTCCAACATTGAATACAGTAATGCCTAAATACCTTAAAAAATCTGGGCCTTAAAGACTATGGGAATGAACGATTAATTACTTTGGTACTGCTTTACTAAACGCTGGGTAAAACACACCTGTAGCACTACCCTGCATGTCTGAAGTGTCCTCTGCACTGAAGACAGTCCATTAAAAGAGTGCTGGGGCCACACACACTGCAGCTGAGGCCTCATCGAAAGGGTTAATAGAAATGACGCAGCAAATTAGATGTGGTGCAGTTCAAGCCCCCGCCACTGTTACTATTCTAAGGAAATGTACATGAAAGCTGGCAGTGATTTGAGGAGTTTTTTTCAAGTGTATCTGAAGGAGAGGTTACACAGAAACCTGCAGATTTGTAGGCAGCCATTTGACCCTGACCACACCAAAGAGGCACAGGGGGCTAATTCACAGCTCAGTGCCTTGTAGGAATTAAAATGGAAGCACCTCATCTTTGCACATCCTGTAATCCAGGGTCTTGCTAGGGACTAGTTCAGCCCCCATATTGGGCAGTTCTCAGGCTCCTAATTCGAACTCTGGCTGCAACAGTTACTAAGGCCATTGTGGCAGCTGTGAGCAGCCAGAACGTGGCAATCCCCTGGCCACACCCTCTTCTTCCTTCAGTAGGCCCCTACTACGCCCTCTGTTAACCAGGAACTCCTGTGGCCTATGGCACAGAGTTGGCATAGCTGGCTGTATGCTGTCTGGAGCTTCCCCTGTGCCACAAAAACTCACCAGCGAGCTGCAATGCAGTGGTAGATCAGCCAGGTACTATAGATTTGGATGACCACAATTAGAAACAAATGTAATGTAAAAATAAGCCTTAGTTCTTTAAACCCTTCAGTTCTAGACATTCCCACAATTATAAGCTGGTGTCTAAACCAGTATTCAATGGAGCCGAGGCAGGAAGCCAGAAACTGTGACTTTAGTATGACAGAAAATGAACGGTGGACATTTGTAGAGCATCTGAGGCAATTAGGATGGGCTCAGCCATGATCACACAACCCACTGAAACAATCCTGCAGGCAGATGGTTAGTTGAACACACAAGAGAGCCAATGAGCTACCCAATCCCTATTTAAAATTGAGAAGACATGGAACCCTCCAAAACTTGCAGAATCTGCAAAGGGTGCATTCTACAGAGATAGGATGCATGGAAAATACTTATTCCAGACATTTTATGCATTTAGTGCAAGTGGCTAAATATGTGCCTAAAGAATAAATATCAAGCTAAGATAAGTGGACAAGACAAAGTGTGGGTAGAAAAGACAATGCTGACATAATAAATACATTGCTCGTGAGGTTATGAAATGTAAATAAGTTTAAATAAATCAAAAACTCTGGATGGCATGTAACTGGATGACTAGTGCATTTAAGAGATACAGTCATTTCATTATATTTGATATCAGTGACGAAGCAGTTGTGATGCTGAGAGGCATGTTAAAGCATCTTTCAAATCTGATACAAATATAATGGATGTATGTTGCACTAGTAGCTTTTAAAGGATTCACATACCATACTCAATGATTGCTCCTAGGCAGGCCGACGTGCATAAATTTTCATCATATCAACAAGAGAGGGACACTAGGAAAAAGATTTAGGGATGGGTCAGTTTTTTGTTTTTCTTTTTCTTTATTTTGTGGGAGGCACACACTAGTGGTGTCACAGATTTTTCAGGACTTGGAATAACTATAGAGAACATACATATCTAGAAGTTCACAGCAAAGGACATGCACTTGTACTTTGATTCTATGGAGCCATTCTCTGCCAACCCTAGTTTATCACAACTCCAAAGAACATCCCATGCCATATGGAACAGAAACATTTGTTCATGTTACTGGATAAAAATTATGATTGTCAGGATAAAGCTAAGTTTGTGATCAGGGCTTTCAAGACACATTGGAACAGCTACATTTTCAAACAGGTTGCCTAAAGTTGAGCACCCCAATTTGAAAATTTCAGCCAAATGGCTACATGTGGGCATTAAGCCAGAAGTTGGACATTTTGGAAATCTATTTTGAGTCCACATCTTTGCTGCCAATGGGATTATTGCAGCTTCAACACACTGCAACAGGCTAAGGAATAGATAGCAATGGGAGTTTTCCAATTGATTACAATGGGGTTTTCACCCATGGGCTAGAGGTGATATGTATAGGGGGGCACTGCAAGGTGTATGGTGATGTGAAAGCAAAGGTCAATACTAATCTGATGGTTCCTTGGGATATTTTCTGAGGTCTCTTGTCTGGCCTGGTATTTCTCTGATGCGATAACACAGCCCGGTTGGGGAAACTACTATATAAAGCTGTGGTAGTGCAGTCAGCAGAGGATCTGCAATAGCAATTAAATCCATGTGAAGGGGGCACACTACCAGCTCTGCTGTTTCTACATCTGGTATCATGGGGGAAAATATCACTTTCTGAAGTGTGGCATGGTATCATTTGTAGCCAGCAACTTGAGAAAACTTGGTATCGCTGAACAGCAATGCTAATGCCAACTGCCATTTCAGCTGAACTGCTAAGGGAACAAAATAGGCTGTATTAGAACAGGTAGAGTATTTGTAGCAGGCAGGATCATATGCCCCTCTCTGTGTATGCCAAATCCATCTCATTCCCCAGAGTTTGCAGTTGTTGGGAGAAGAGTAAAGAAGCTGAGAGAGTTAGTGATAGCACTGTCTGGCTGAAGCATTAAGCCTGCTATGATGGATGAGGATTATATTATTGTACACAATGGCAGGGGTTATCAGCTTTTTATTTTTCTCACCAGCAAATTTAAAATAAACCATTGCAGTTATATGCAATTGTGTACAGCCTTACTCGTTCTTTTGGAGGCCCTCCTGCATGCTTTTCACGTTCTGTTTTGAATGTGTTGTCCAAAGGTGGCTATATGCAATGACTAGGAAAATGGACTAGGAGTCAGGAGATCTGCTGTCTAGTTTCTGCACAGACTCACTGTGTGATCATGGAAATGTCACTTAGCATCTCAGCCTCTCAGTTTCCTCAATGGTAAAATGCAAATAATAATGCTAACCCATCTTTGAGATCTCCGGATGGACAGTTCTATATAACTGGTGAATACTGTGATTAGAGACAAAGTTCACAGCATAATGAAGAAGTGTGTGTTTTTTCTTGCTGGCCTGATTTCTTCCCTCACTTTAAAATCTTCCATTTATTTTAATTAGCCAAAGCTAAATTCACAAATCTAAGAACTTTTTAAAATGCATTTGCTTGCTTGTCAGGCTTTCTCAAGCTTTCCGTGCTGTGTTTAAAAGTGCGTTTCTACCACAGACACATGCTGGAATAGTTTTGTTTCTTTAGAAAGCGTCTAGTGTGACTAGTTTGTGACATGTGAGTTCAAACTCTACCTTGCTTGAATCACGCTAGTACACAACATTCTTCATGAAACAATCACAGTCCTTTTCTCGTCAATGATAGCCAGAGGCAGTTACAAGGGTGAAGGATATCTATCATGAAAAGTCCAGTGTCAATGTGTTCCTCCAATTTATTTACTGACCTTCAACACAACAGCCATACTCCTGACCCTCATGAGATGGAGCCTAAGGGGAAATGGCACTGAGCACCAATTCCATATCCTGTTGTTCTGTGGTCTAAATTAAGTGCTAATTAATTACCACTGGCATCTTTGGCATTGCCTGTCACATTGGATTTAGGATATCCTTTCACTGTTTAAACAAATAGCCCTATATCTCCAGATAAAATCCCACTTGTTAATATTTCTATGTCTTACAAATCTGTATTTAAAAATTCGACAAATGTTTCCATGGCCATTGCAGGTAGAATTCAAATAAAAGAAACAGGAATTGGTATTGTCAATTTTGATTAATAGTCCTTCATTAATAAACATCCTGTTAGTCAGTTTCCACCTGCAGTTGCTGATGTTGCCTGGAATCAATTAACTCATATAATTTGATTTATTTTACAAAGACATTTTTGGATGTGCTGTGCTGATGATAAAGGTTCTATTTTTGCTGTTCTTGATTCAAGTGAGATTGTTACCTCACTGCTTTTTAGTTTTTTCATGTTTCAAGGAAATGTGGCTTAAGGCATTCTTGAATTACAAAAATTAAAGTCATTTAGAAACTTAAAGCTATATTCATATGAAAGTATCTGCTGCCTTCTGGAATAGGCAGGCCCCAAAAACTTATAGATCATGGCTCCATGACCGGTTGAGCTATTCACTAGGCTGTTCTGCTGTAGAAGTCAGTAATAAACTAAAAAAAAAACCCAGCTTCCACAGGCAAAAGTTACAAAGCCTGTCAAGGATGTAGTGAGTAGGGCTATGCATATATTTGGGTCTGAAACTATCTGCTTTTGTATATGTTCTTATGTCACCTTCATCACCAGAGTATCCAAGAATTATGCCCACAAAGGGACTTAGGCACCTAACTGCCACTTTAGGTGCCTAAGTCTATCATTTAGGTGCCACTGAGATCCTCAAAACCCCTGCTCAGCTGCCACCTAAACCTAAATTTCTGCCAGTGGCCATGGACAAATCCGCCCGAGTTCTGATGGTGCTGTTCAGCTCAGCACCTAAGCCCCAGCAGGATTCTCAAACTAGGTGTTTCCTCACCAGGAGGGTGGAGAGGGCAGTGATTCAACAGGCTTCCTCAGAACATGCCTAATGTGCACAAAAGGCTGACCTCCCTATAATCAATATCCTAGTAGATAGATTGGGATCACTTGGGATGTAGATGATCTAGGTTTGAATCTCTCTTCTGCCTGATTTAGAGCAGGGACTAGAACCCATGGGAGTGCCCTAACCACTAGGCTATAGAGTCATTCTTACTCTGCTCCAATGGATATTTTAAGAGACACACACCAAAATATCCAACAGCCTGCTGAGGCACTCATGTGGGAGATCTAGGTTCAAGTCAGGCACAGAAGGGATTCACACCTAGGTCTTCTACACCACCATAACCCCGTGCAGGCACATAAATCCAGAAGATGGCTCTCAGCTGAGAATCTCAACCAGAGGGAAGTGCCTCCCACATGTCTGTGTTAGGTGCCTAGCTGCCTTTGAGGTGTGGGGCTTAGACTCACCTCTCTCCTTCAGCATTTCCTACTAGCTAGCATAGACAGTTCTCTGCTCAGTTTGCTGGCTTCTGTTAATTCCATTCTCAGGCACTTAACTCTCCCCATGCATTGTACAGGGAGTCTGAGCGCTAAACTCAGGGTTGTGGATTTCACTAGGCTGCAGGGTGTCTAAAAGTTAAGCATTGCAATGTCTTAATTCTTTTTGTGGATCTAGCCCCAAGCTTCTTCAAGGAGTGCATTAAGCAATGTGCCTAATGTCTGTATACATGGTTCGTTCTCTCTCTCATCCTCTCCCCTATGGGAAGAATTGCATGTGCAGTGTTTTATTTTACTAGGATTTTGGTTGGAGGGTTTGGGTTTTTTAAATATACAGTTTGTTGTTTGTTTATTTTAGAGCCGGGAGGTCAAAGACATGCACCTTGCACTTGGAACAGTCAGTGGTGAGGTTTGTGAGGGCCTTGAATTCTAGGGGAAGTTTGTTTCACAGCCTTGAACCAGCTCCTTTGAAAGCTCTGCCTCCTGCACAAACTAGCTTTACACTAATGGTAGAAGGTTCTGTGGTGCTAAGATGATTTGTCCAAATGTGTTATCTTCAAATATTAATCAGAAGTGCTTTGTGTTGAATCAAAAAATAATGAATTAAATACTGTACAAGCCAAATACAATAGATGACATGGAAGTTTACCACCGAATGAAAAATTACCCCAGCTTAGTATGATTTGAAAGCCAGGGCTTGAGATAAAAGAATCCTCTGGAGGTCAAGTGGGTCATTTCACAACCTGCGTCTGGTTACTGGCCTCCTGAAAGTTAGTTGACTACATCTTGCTGGTAGGGTGACCAGTTCTGTAAAGTGTAACACCAGGATAGCTCTCAGTGAGCGGAAGGCTGGGTGATCAGGGAGTTATTCATGGGAAGGGTAAGGAAGCTAGGTGTTGTGGGAGGAAACAGAAAAGGGTGCTCAATCTTCCTCCTCCAGTTAGAGACAAGCAACTTCCAGTCCTTTCCAGCCCCTCTCTCCTCATTTATACACACACACACACACACACACTGTACTCATAAGGACCTTGTACTTATATAACAATTTTTCCATCTCTAGATCTCAAAGGACTTTACAAAGATGGGTACAGTTTACCACCCCATTGTACAAATTAGGAAACTAAGCCATAGAGAAGTTACAAGAGTTTTCTGCTCTTAAATCCCTTAGCTGAATTTGAAAATCTTTCCCTGAGATACAGAGAGAGCCAGTGATTAAATGGAACCTCTGTCTCCTCATTCCCAGTCCTTTACTCAGCCCACTAGATCACAGCTGCCTTTCCTCATTTAAACTCTCTCTATCAAAAAAATCCTCTAGCAAGTATGAATACCAGCCTCCATGCAACACTCTATAAGAGAGCAAAATGTCTGACCATAAATACTGGGAGATTCTCTAGCTCTAGGGGAAACAGACAGGAGGGATGGTCCAATAGTGATGGTGTTAGGTGCACAAGACCTATCACATAGAAAGCCTACTTTGCCACAGCTTCCTGTGTAAGAGACCTTATGCAAGTCACGTAGGTGGAATCCATGAAGGGACTTAGGTGTTGCACCACTGTTTATCACAGAACCAACATACAGGTGCTTAGAAAAATCACAGGAACAGCACTGCAATCCACAAAGCTGACTCAGGCACCTACAATCCCTGTACAATGAATAGGCGCCGAAGAATGCAATTCACAAAATCCAACATGCTAGCAGGAAGCCATCTAAGTTAGCCAATGGGAACTGCTGATGTGCTAAACCCATCCCTCTTGAGAGATAGGCATGTGAGTCCAGGCTGTAGGGTGGGCACCTAGTTCTGCTAACAATCCAGACAGGAACCCCTGTCCTGATTTAGGTGTGATTTCTTGCATGAATGAGTTAGGCAGATGCCCCATTCTGTTCAAAATGTCTGGAGGAGGTGGTGGGAGAAACTCCCTTATAACTTTTAGGCCAGGGGTCAGAGCACTCATCTGGGATGTGAGAGACCCAGGTTCAATCCTCCCCTTTGTGGAAGAAAGGGAGCAAGTATTTGAACAGGGGTCTCCCACCATTGAAATGAGCACTCGAGCCACTGAACTATGGCATAGTGTGATGTGGGTCTTGCTCAGTTTCTCCTCTTGAAGCTGTTCCACTTCAGATAAGTAATGAAAGAGTGATTAAAGCAGCCCAGTGGTTAGCACGCCTGTTCCAATCACATGTTCATTATATATCCATAGTGGAGCAGCTTCAACAGGAGAGACTGGGGGAGCTGCAGATCAGAATATCCTGTTTCTTGGTGCCCACCTTCTAACTTTTAATGCAGTGGTTAGAGCACTCACCTAAGAGGTGAGGCATCCCAGGTGCGTGCTCAAACCACTGGCCTAAGAGTTATAAGGGAGGGGTTCTACAACCACCACCTCGCTTTTGAATGGGGCCCAATCTAGTAGGCACACCCATAGTATGCCTATTGGATCAGGCCCATTGGGCACGTTAGGTGGCTGAACACCTGTCTTCTCTTGGTTCATGAATCGCTCTGGGGTTCAGGTGTGAGATAGACATCCAGATACCTAGTGTGAGGCAGCAGCACATATGCCTAGATGCAGAAACTTAGGTGCCTAGGAAATTTTTCCTTTGAAAAATGTTAGCACCAAATGAGTTTAGGTACCTACAGCGTTCCGCAAGAGTTTTGTTGGATCACAATGGGAAATTAGGTGCCTAAATCTGGGTTTAGTCTCCTAAGTAGCTTTGTGGATTCCAACCTTAGTCTCTCTGGCTCTATGTACGCTGCAATTAAACACCTGGGGCTGGCCCATGCTGGCTGACTCGGGCTAAGGGTCTGTTTAATTGTGATGTAGACATTCAGGTTCTGCTAGAGCCCAGGCTCTGGGACCCTGTGTGGGGGGAGAGTGAAATTTTACAATACCTTCCTCTTAAATTTAGAGAAAAGCCAAATAGCCAGAATGAATGTCTTTTTCCAGCTGGCCTCAGGTCTTGGTCTTTTGGCCAAATAAGAGCCCGTCCTCAAACTTCATTTAGCCATTGTTTCAATGTCATGGTTCCATTGCAGTTTATCCAAGGAAGAACTCCAGCTGTAAGGTAGCTAGGGGGATGCCCATTATCAGCTGCCTAGTTACCATATATAGCAGTTGAATGAGTGGCGCTGAAGGCTATTCTGGAGAAGGGAGCAACACCAAATTCTATATCTTGGAGCCCAGAACCTCTGAAGAGAAGGGATTTCTCCCAAAGAGCTGTGATTAGCATCTGCAGAAGGCAAAACGCTATGAAGTTTTTGTAGGCCAGGGAGCACTGAGGCTATATGCAGCTAAAGCAAGCCCTTAAGTATGTCTGAACTGTTTCTGACCTCTGTTTTAGCATATCACACACTATGACTTGGTTTCTATTACTAATCTTATGTAGTTATTATTTTTAATTCAACATTTTGGAGCAAATAGGAATTTTAAGCACATTCGTATTTCAGGCTGGTGGAAAGAAAAGCAGTTTAAAACTATATTAATCATTTTAGGTATTTCCTGTAATCTTTGAATTATACATTCAAGCCACCTACTACATTTTGAAAAGGGTATACATTGTAATTTAATATTTTGATGCTCCACTATAAAGTATAAATCTGAGATACTGTGTACATATGCACAGAGAAACCCTCTCTCCCCAAAACATACTATATGACGTTAACAAACAGTAAACTAGAGATTGTGTCTGCACTTGATAGTGTCTGCATTTACTTAGCTTCATCAGCTAGTGAATACCACCACACTGCCACTGAGCAAATCATCCATAAAGTACATAAGTAATATGAAAAGATCATTTGCATTCATAAAATATTGAGAATCCCAATTTATGATTAAATTTTACATTTCTCTGCATTGCACTGCAATGAGCTGACCAGTTTAAACAAATTGGGCTTATGGTATTGGTATCAAGGGAATTATATTGATTACATTGGTAAATCTCTCAAGAAGGGTTAAGTGGTGCATAGGCCCTGTACTAGTTGCTTGCAGAGGATGAATTTCAACATCTGGGATGAATTGGATAACCCTATGACTGGTCACAATTCCCTCAGAATATCTCTGCATGTTCGGAAAGCAAGGCTTTGACCTTTTTTATTAAAGGACCCTTACTGTTGCCAATGTCTTAAAATGAGTCCCAAAATCAAACTCCATATCTCGGTCAGCCTTGCAATACCAAATAATATTAACGATTTTTCATGAAAAATGCCTAACATCACTGAGTGGAAGTAAGTGTACAGTAGAAAATGACTTTACTATAATATGCTGTATATCAGAAAAGTATGTACCAGAGCCTATCGAATAAAAAGGAAATGTAGTCACAGGAAACCTGATAGGCTATCTGTGCATCGTTTGGTACATGTACTTCCTTCCTAACAGTGCACAACTAAGCTGCAAAAGCACTGTCAAAATGTGCTTATAAACACAGACATTATCACTTTGCAGGATGGCACTTTTATCATCAGGTTATTTTCCAGTACATTTGGCACAGTTAAGGTAAGTATATTAACTTTATTTCTGAATAAAGAAAACAAAGTTGTACTGAATGTCGCAGCCATTGTCAATGAGTTAAGAACTGACAGGAGGTCCAAGTAATCAACTCTGACTCGTGCACAGTTTCCCCCTGGGACATCTGTTCTGATCCTACAATGTATCTGACTGGCATGGATGTAGAATTACTTTCAATAAAGATTTTATTTCAAGCTTGGATGATTTCTCCCCAAATATCTTGTCGCTAAGGCAAAGTATTTAATGCAATACCTATTTCGGGTTTTTTTTTTTACTTCTGCAAGTCAAGCTTTTGTGGGGGAAAAGTGTAAAATGCTCAGCTAGGATCAGATCATCATAAAAATCAAAATTTAATATATCAACACTGATTAAAAGATATGCCAAATGAAAAAATCAGGAAACTACTGTGGAAAGCCAACCCAAAACCCTGCAACTGTAAAGCAAAGAGATCTGTTAACTAATGAAGTCCCTAATGTCAGTACACTCAGCATAGCAAGCAACTGAACCATTCCCTTAACAGATTGCTTCTGAAGCTAAGATGTTTCATTTCCATGTGCCTGACTATGGATAGGAAGCAGATATTAGCTAATTTGGGGGTATTTATTGGTAAAGTGACAGTGAAACGTGCAGATTTTGCCCACTAAATGCGGTCATAGGAATTTACATATCAGATCAGACCAATAGTCCATCTAGTCCAGTGATCTGTGGTTGACGATGGTCAGTACGAGTCTTCAGAAAAGATGCAAGACACTGTAATGGACAATTAAAAAATAACATGTCCACAGAGGAAGTTTCTTTCTAACACTAGGGCTATAATGGCTGTGCCCAGAAAAATTAAGAAAGTATAATCACATATACATTTTTACCCCCTCTTATGTAACGGTGGAGTTTTCATTACCCATGTAAATTTCTAATCTTTTCTTGAATTCTGCCAAAGTCTTGATCTCCAAGCTTGCATCAGTGAGTTCCACAGGTTAATTATGTCTGTGCATATTGCTGCAGGTGAGCTATGTACTGCCTAGCTGAGAATTTACTTTTCTCCTTGTTGTCACAGTTTGGAAGAAGCGATAATGCGCTTGATAACAACCCTGAGAGTAACGCTGGCCACTCGTGTAAAGTGGTGTGGCTTCACTGACTTCAGGGAACACAGCAGGCATTACACCAGCTGACAACTGGTGTTTCAAAAGCTGAGCAATTTGTTTGTTCATGATATTCTGATTTGTTCTGTTAATGTTCCCTCATGTTGCTCTTTAGTCATATTATATTTTGCCCAACCACTGTAACAGTGGCAGAATCAGGCTCTTGAAAATTATTTTTTTTAATATAATTTAAAATAAATGGTAAATAACATTGCTAAAAGCATAGAAAATTTAAACTGTTTTACCGCAATAGATTTTGGTGTGTGTTTCAGTGAAAATGCTTTTCCCTTTTAAAATGAACAGGAATCAGTGTTGCCAATGGGAAAGATTTACCTCTTCCTTAGTCACTCACACAAAGTTCACTTCTTAACAGGTCGGGTTTTTTTTTTTTTTTTGGTTTTTTTTTGAAGGGATTGTCACACCTAACATGACTCCCAAACTTCAAAATCAATAATGATTTTACAGTTAGTGTCTGAAAACTGTACGTTTACATGGAACTTGGGAACCCTATTCCCTATACAGCAATGACCTTAACTGTATAGTTATCCTGCACTCAATTACATTGCTTCCAGCTTCCAGTTACCATGACAACAGCCAAAGCACAAATTTTTAAAAAGTATTTTTGCTTATATAGCTGTCCTTGATGTTAGAGTTCTCTAATCAGATACTTTACTGTTTTAATACACCACTAATTCTTTTCATTATTAATAATAACGAGTAGATCTGTATTTCCAATATGAGTTTCTTTTGGCTTGTGATCTTAAAGAATATAAAAAATTCTTTGAATTAAAAATTCAACTCACTTTTTGAAGGAAAAAAATAAACCTTGCACAGCATAAAGCTCCACAATTTTTTTGACAATTTTCCAACATCTGTAGCACTGGATTACAGATTGTTTCTAAAATAATCTTAAATGGATGGATCATTGCTCCGTCCATTTGGGCTTGACAAAAAGTAGCTCTGGCATTTCCTTTCCTATTTTATGTTGTAAATTGTATATCACGTTTTTTTGCTCTTGCCAAAAATGAATTCTTGCCAATTTTACCTTTTTTTATAAACTGAATTTCACTTCACAACTACAGGAGTAGCGCCCACTCTGGATATAACACAGCAGCCATAATTTCATTGATAAATAATTTTTATTTTGAAAGACAAAGGTATGAAGCCACAAAGTCATAATTATTTTCCTCAGATTGTACTTAAGATGTATTTAAAATTCACTTTCAAATAGGAGATACTTGTTTCTGTAAGTCAATTTTATATCAGAACATTTATACCACTCAGGCTGCTAAGTAGTTCATATTTTTGATGATGATGATGATGATCACAAGTCAGCAATACAGCCACAATTATACAAAAAAGTTTCTATTTCAAATTTTATTATTTATTAATATTACATTAGTGCATAGAGGCCACAACTAAATCAGTATCCCTTTGTGCCATCTTCTCTACAAAAACATAGTGAGAGAAAGTCCAGGCCCCAAAGAAGATAAGAATGGCCCTACTGGGTCAGACCAATGAGCCATCTAGTCCAGTATCCTGTCTTCCAACTGTTGCTAGTACCAGATGCTTCAGCGGGAATTAATAGAACAGGTCAATTATCCAGTGGTCCAGCCCTGTCATCCATTCCCAGCTTCTGGCAGTCAGAGGGACACCCAGAGCATGGGGTTGTGTCCCTGGCTATCTTGGCTAATAGCCATTGATGGACCTATCCTCCATGAATGTATCTAATTCTGTTTTGAACCCATTAATAATTTTGGCCTTCACAACGTCCCCAGCAGCAAGTTCCACAGGTTGACTGTGTGTGTTGCATGAAGAAGGACTTCCTTATGTTTGTTGTAAACCTGCTACCTATTAATTTCATTGGGTGACCCAAGTTCTTGTGTTATGTGATGGGGTAAATAACATTTCCCTATTCACTTTATCCACACCATTCATGATTTTTATAGACCTCTATCATATCCCGCTTAGTGATCTCTTTTCTAAGATGAACTGTCCTAGTCTTTTTAATTTCTCCTCCTATGGAAGCTAATCATTTTCATTGCCCTTTCCTGAATATTTTCCAATGCTAATACATCTTTTCTGAGTTGGGGTGACCAGACCTGCTTGCAGTATTCAAGGTGTGGGCATATTATGGGTTTATATAGTATCATTATAACATTTTCTGACATTATCTACCCCTTTAACTAATGGTTCCCAACATTCTGCTGGGTATTTTCACTGCTGCTGCACACTGAGTGGATATTCTCAGAGAACTACCCACAATAACTGGATTAACAATCTTCAGAAGCAAGACAGACAAACTGTAGGAGGGGGAGAGAGGCTCAGAAAAGTGAAGTGACTTGCCCGAGGTCACACAACAGGACTCAGAGAGCTTGAAATAGAACTAGATCTCCTGACGCCTGGCCCCGTGCCCATATCCATGGACCATAAGATTATGACACCATTAGTTATTTATGTAGGGCCCAAATGAACCTTTGTGTAAGGGGTGTGCAGCCCAGAAAGAGCACAGGGAGTCATTCTGCCTCAGAAAGACAGTATTCCTTCCTGGGCATTTGGAGGCAGCACTTCTGCTACTACACACCTTAAGAGGTTGCAACATACTATCTCCTATGTGCTGGTCTGAAACTGCCAGCTGGTGCCATGTGGGGCCTGAGCCAGGGGGAGAGCAGTATTTAAATATTCAGGACTAGATTGACAAAAGGGATTTAGGCTCAGCAGGGCAATGCCTACAGTTTAAGCACCCTGCAGCCAAGTGGAATCCACAGCCCCAAGTTAGGCACCCAGACTCCCTATATGGTTTGCGTGGAGAGTCAGGTACCTAAGAATGGGATCCACAAAAGCCAGCACCCTGAGCAGGGAGCCACCTAAGTTAGCCAATAGCAAATGCCAAGAAGAGGGGTGTGATCCAAACCTGGCCCGTCAAAAAGACGTAGGCCCCTAAGTTCGGGTCAGAGATGCCTATCATCACTTGGGATTCACAGCTGTGAACCCTCTCCTGAAGTCAGATGCCTAAGCCCTTTTACACAAAAAAGGGAGGCGGGGTGTTTTCCTTTTTATATTCTTCAGCCCAGTCATTAGGGTACTCACCATGGCTGTGGGCGATCTAGGATCAGATTTTCCCCTCTTCCCCTGCCTGTGTTCCACATTACGGGTGAGTGCCCTCACCTCTGGGCTATAGGGTATCTTGGGATAGGGCTCTTTGAAGCTGTTCCACTTTGTATGACTAATTAAATAGTCATTGGGCCAGAGAAAGAGCACGAATGGCTCACTAAATCAGTGGATAGGACACTGCTCTGGGCTGTGGAAGCCCCAAGTTCATCTCTCTGTTCCAATGAATAGTTAAGTATTTTATACAACACAGAACAGCTTCAATAGGAGAGGTTCAGCGAGCCCTACTTATTGTACCCTATAGCGCAGTGTTGGGGTATTTGCATCCCCTGAGGGATACCTATCTTCAAGTTGCTGCTCCATATCAGGCAAACAATGGGATTTCCTCCTGCCTCCTGGGTGAGTGGTTTAACTGCTGGACTAAAGGTTATAAGGGGAGCTCCAGCTCGTCCTCCAGCAGCACTTGTCTGTGCAGGGCCCAATCTGGTAGGTGGCCTCTAAGCACACCGAATTAGTTCCCTCAGGCAAGAAGCAACAGCATATTTTGGGGGTGATTTCAGATGTTAATAGTAGGAGTATCATCTCACTGTGTAACCATGGTAAGTGCTAGAACGCTTACTTCTCCAAATGTGCATGATAGAAGTATTGCACATGAATTTTTCCTGGGTGACATGGATCCTCGTATCTGTGTCAATATAATACAGTGATCTTGCAAAGATTATTTACATACATAATTTTTATCATATCAACAGTCCAGATGAAATCATTGGGACTATTCATGTGCTTAAACTTAAGCACATGAACAAATAACTCTTTATGGGATCAGGACTTTATTAATCACCTGACAACTGCTAGAGTGATATTAGGAAAATGGCTCTGTTAACCTTATGAAAAATGTTTATAACAATAAATATCTAGGATAAAATGTATGACAGCGATCAGATACTCACACTTATTCAATTGGCACCAAAACTGTTAACAGGTAGTTTTCCTGCCTAACTTCTGAGACATTCTGAACACTTGCCTGAGATGAACAATGCTATGTTAATATTACCATACTGGCAAAATAATTTCTTTTTTTCATTTATAATAAAGATGTTATATTTTAAGAAACTAATAATTAAGATGTTCTGATTAGTGCCATATGGAGAGTGCTTTGTGTAATGGACACCACAGCTACAAATATGAGACTGAACTACAGTAATGCTTCCTATTTATACATACAAAAAAACCTAAATGAATGTGTTTAGGGAATGTGGTAAACTACAAGATTGGCAGGGTTCCACTACAAAATAGTCTTCACTGCATGACCCACCCACTAACAGGAGAGAAATCTTTCTCTAAGGCATGGAACAGATGATGTCTCACGCAGCTTTTGCCACTGTTAGTGGAGCTTACTGTAGCTTTTGCAAAAAGTATTTAGAAACAGAAGAATTTCTGCTTTTTAAATTGTCAGGGTTTTTGAAAGATACATCAGGTGCAGAAGGTAAGACAGAGAATGAAACAAAGGTTAGACAGTACTTTTCCCCAATCAGTTCACTCTGGAGAGTAAGCCATTTCTCCTTTCAGAATGACAGAAAGTGTTAAAACGACTATGTTATAAAGGGTTCATAAATGAAAAGAAAAGATCAATGTATAGTTAAATTTCGAAGGTACCTTTAGTCTGCATTCATGGGTAGAGGCCGACTATAATTTATTCTATAAAACCTGCTTATATTAGACTCTTTCCATTCTAGTTATTTTACTTATTTTTAAAGAAAACAGATTTCTATTCACTGGGTTTCTCCATTAGAGAATATCAGACATGTTGGGATTTTGCTTTCATAAGGACTGTTCCAAATACCACTGAAGTCAATTGGAGTCTCTCCATTAGCCTCACTGGGCTTTGGATCAGACCCATAGTGTAAGTTACAGTTCTTAAGTAGTACTTTAAAAAGATTCTTCCACTCTCAGGCTAGACATTATTGTTGCAGATTATAGGCCAAGTCCCCAAGTGGTGTAAATCAGTGTAGCTCCATTGATTGATGTGGAATTATTCTAATTTACATTATGTGAGGATCTGGCCCAGTGGGCCAAATTTTCAGAATTAGCCACCTAAGCTTTATCCACTAAACCTGTATTGTTCTTAAGTCAGATATCTTGATCCTTAAAGTCTTCTCTGTAAGGATGTTAAAGTCTTCTCAATGCCGAATACCTGATTATCAACATTTAATATTAATATTGTAGACAACAGCTTCATAAATTATATGGAAAACCAATATGTCTAATTCTGTAATCCTGAGCATTATTTTCCAAAGGCTTTAATTTAAGATGGAAGGTTTTATTTTCTTTTAGGAAGCCTTGTGTCAGGATAAACATGTCATACATACTGTGATATATTTTACCATTCTTCTCAAAGTTTCTTTCCATTCCTGCACCCCTCAGATAACTGGGTTGAGACTGGCAGAAGTGGCAAAGTTTCATGTGGTCTTTCATTTAATTTTTCCATGCACCAGTACAGGAGATTCTGCTAACATAAGGAAGTAGGTTCCTTCCAGGACCCCCTGCAACAAAGCTGACTGTCTCCTAACCCTGGGGGCCTGATATTTATCCCCATTGTCTAAATGCACATAATGGGATAGTATGCATCCAACCATCAGTACATACAAACAAATAATATAGTAATGTATTGTGCACTCTTACTTGATCACGGAAATTCAGGTACTAGATCTCAACTCAATAAATGTTTTACAGTCTACAGATAAATTTGCTTTCATCGTTTGTCATATTGCCAGAAGTTATCGACTTCTCTTCCCTCCTCCCTTTTCTTTCTTTTTGATAATTTAACCAAATAAACATTACTGATAGGAGAATCAATAAAATGTGTTTCTCTGCTTAAAATGCAACAGCAACTCCTTTGACATCCTTCATTTTTAACCAATTCTTTCCTTTTGTCAACAGGATAGCAGCCAAGCAATCCGTGAATCTTATGTCAACACAAAGCTTAGGAATCGTATTTGGACCAACACTCCTTAGACCTGAAAAGGAGACAGGGAACATGGCAGTACACATGCTGTACCAAAACCAGATAGTTGAACTTATGTTAAGTGAATACAGTAAGATCTTCAGCTCTGAGGAAGACTGACAGACAGGGCCTGTTATTGAAAATGTTCACATCTGTCTTGATGTCTAATATTTTTACATTTCTGTAAACATATTTCTGAAATATTTCTTTTTCTTTCAAGTGACAGATGCCTCATTTTGTGAAAACTTAATGATGATTTTGTGTTTAATTTTCAAACATTGGAATAAAAAAATATTGTCAACATTTGCCTATATGTATTCTACATTAATCCTTTGAGAGTTTCATTCTGTTAAAAATCCATGTCTGTGTCATTTTGCATTCCATTATTTTCAAGCTTGGGTGTATAGAATATGGTAAAAAAAATATCGAACCCGCTACTTACCAGCATATACAGTGGCACAACAAGATAAACAGCAATGGAGGTTAATGGTTTTAAAAATATATTAAAAGCCATTAAATTGAAACAAACATTTTATGATTCATAATCAATTTTTGGTGTAAATATAACTTACCTGTTCCTTTAGATGTATAGTGAAAGTTATGGAGACGTGTTGAATAGAATTTTTTCCTTTAGCAAAATGACAGTTCAAAACAGTTTCCAATGAATATGTTTAAAAAGAAGGCGAGAGAGAGAGAGAGAGAGAGAGAGAGAGGTATTTATTACAGTATTATAAACTTTCTGTCTAAAAAATTAGGCACAAAATTAAAGCCTAGACATTTTGTCCTTAAATACTGTACATGAAATTCAGAAATTGCATGACTGCTCATTTTTAATGTAACATCCATTTTGATTCTTCATCACATTGTACATCTTTCCTCTTTCCCTAGCTATGTCATGTTATGTAGAATTTTTATTATGCTCCTGAGGATGCTTTATTGGTGAACTACATTAAATTCATCTAGAAAGAACTTTTAAAAAAGCCTTTTTTATATGCCCTTAGGATTACTTGGCTAGACTTGAATCAATTTATGCATTTGATGGTTAGTTTCAGTTGTCATGGATAAACAAAAGGGTAACTGTCTAGAATATATCAAATATTGTTTTATTTTAAAATGTATGTTTCCAGCTATACACATCTTCTACCATGTTTTGTAAAAGTATTCTGCTGATAAAATGTACACTTGTGTTTGACAGCTTTTTAATCAAGTTCAAAGAGAATAAATAAAACTAATCCAGTGTGGTAAAGAGTCTGTCTGGTTATCAATTTGTTCATAAAATGAAAAATAAACCATGTAAATAAAATGTGTGAAACAAAGATCTAGAAGCAAATATTTAAAGCAATTAAAGACCCCAAAACACAGGATTAATGCATAGATCTGCTGTTCATGAGAGATATGTCTCATGTATCACCCCTAACAGATCAGGAATTACACTGGCTTTGTTTAACAGCATTTTACAAAATACCAAGTTGTTAAGCAGAAGAGGTTGCTCCTTAGAGTGATCATCTATGAGACTAAATGTATAACGACGGTGCTGCATCATTAAACAAGCACAGGCTCTAGGATCAACTGGTAAAGTTGGAAGAATCTAGCAGCAGGAAAATCTGAGGTATGTTTGAACTTCAATGATACTGGTACAATGGCCAGTAGAAAGATGTACTGGGGTGGGAGTCATTGATGAAAATTAAAGAAACAAATGAAAAATGTACTGTTTCCCTCAGTTGAGTATGTAACTTAAGCATCTTAAAACAAAATATATACTTCTGAGGCGTCTAAATGCACCTTATTTTCAAGAACCCATCAATTCTCTACATCTTTCACTTTTATGTCTAATAGCGAGTACATAACAGTAACATTTTTCAGCATCCTAGTCTCAAGACTCTTTGCAACGGCAACATACCAGGTACTGTTTATAGTCTGTGGCGTCGACTGGAAGAAAGATGGTCAGAAACTCAGTCTATTCCTTAATAAAGACCATTCATATTACAGCCCCCTGGGTGTTCACAGTCACTGAAGTCATTCTCAGCATTGTCTGCAGTGAAATGTTCATATGTTACTTGGATACTGTAGCAGGCAGAAGAAGTTGTTCTTAAAAAAAACAAACAAACAAAAAGCTTTCCCTGGAGCATGGAGGTTCCCCTTAACTGCATGGATGTGAAGTCTGCACAAACCTCTCTTTGGTGATCCCTGACCCAAATGCTGCACTAACAGCAGCACTGTAATGTTTGCAGATTTATCTGAGCAACTATTCATATGGGGCTTAGCCCCTTAGTATCTGAACATACTGGATGGGGCAGGTGCCAGCTCTTTTTGTTAGACTTCACTGTGGTCCATGGAGAGGGGCAACAATGCCTTTACAACCAGGCACTCATATGGGACATTTCACAAGATTCTATTTTTAATATCCCCATCCACATGAATCCACTTGGGGAAAATTACTGACTCCAATGCCAACCATACTCAAATGCCCAGCTCCATATCCCCATGCCTACATGAGATCAGCTCCTCAGGATGAAAAGCTGCTGTCTGAAGCTGAAACTGGCAAGACAGAGGTAACAGTGGAAAGAGAAGAACATTTGGAAGTCATGACAACAACTCTGGCTTCACCCTCTACTGTAGGAGTTTGTTCTCAATTAGTCATGTGAGTTCACGGCTTTGTGGTCCCACAGGATTCCTCATTGCTCCTCATTTGTGGCCCTACAGGAATCCTGATCCTCATTCTCATAAATATGTCTACAGCTCTTCTCACCAGTGGTCCCTGGCTTGTCCACTTCTCCCATAACAATGTCCGTGCTTTTTCCACAGTGGAACTACACATGGAACATACTTTGTGAGCTGATCTGCAAAGCCATTCCCTCTCCTAAATCCCACCTGAAGATCCACTTCTTCCCTACTCCTTCCACTGTCTTGCCACCTCCCATGTTATATTGTGTGTGAAATTAATTTGTAAGCACCATGGGGCAGGGACCATTTTAAAATTAGTATTAATAATAATGTGTGCCATTTGATAATCTACATCAATCTCCAAGACGCCTTGTTTGAACACGCAGTAACATAAAAGGCTGTATATAATGCTGTCATGAGCTGGCTGGTGTGTGCATGTAGTTCTGCTCCCTACAGATGGAATCAATTGTGTATCAGGTCCTTTACTGCTAATATCTAATGGAGATTTTCTGTTAGCTCAAGTGGTAGGGATCTATGTTCTACCCCCACTATCTCTTCCAGTGAATTATGAATTGCCCAAATGTACAGCACACTGATCGCCATAAATGCTTAGGTTGTCACAGATTTATTGCAATGTAAAGCATAAGTGACCTGATCCCCTAAAAGGGATAGAGAATAATTACCTCTGGGTAAGAAAAGCAATCACACAGTACTCATCTATGGCACTTACACATTATATAGTCCCTTTGCTACAGTATCTAAGTATCTCACAATATTTAATGTGTTTATCTTATTCCATCTTTACAGAAGTGGAAATGAAGTACAAAGAGACTAAGGCTTGGTCTACACTTACCCCGGCGATTTGCCAGCAGTCGACGGGAGTTATGTAAACTATGCAGAAAACTTGCATAACTCCCGTTGACTGCTGTGCTTCTCTTCTGCGCACCATCTTCACTGCACTGTGCTGACGGGAACCGCCATTTGCGGGGGTGGTTTAATAATGTTGACTTCTGGATCGACTGAGCAGGTTCGTCACTGACCGCTCAGTCGATCCAGATAAGTTGATCTGATGGCGGCGACTTTGCCACCGTCAGTGTAGACATAGCCTAACTCCCACATCATCAGAGGCATTCAGGTACCTAACTCCCATTGATTTCAATACCTTTGTGGATGTGGGTCTAAGTGACTTGCCCAAGCATACGCAAGCAGGATGTTAATTAGGCAAGGAATTGAACCTAGGTCTCCAAAGTGCTACTCTAGTATCCTAACCACTGGACTATCCTTCCTCACACCTTTAGGGGAAAGAGATTGGGTGAATTTACAGCCAGGATCCAAAACTAAAATGGCACACAATGTACTAGAGTGGTGCATTAGCACTTCTTTCTTTGTGAAAGGATAAGAAAAAACAAAACAAAACAGAAGAATAACACAGGATTTCAGAATGTATATATATGGATTACTTTACTATAGATTGTAAATTATGTTATTCATTTCTTTGTCTTCAAAGTACGTTGTTTTCGGATGAGATCCCTATTTATGTTTAACCATAAGCCAAGTGTAATGCACTTTCTTCCAGGCCCCTCAGGTCTGCTTAAAGGATAGAGGTGATCATTATCCAACCTGATAAGAGACTGCCAATTGCAACAAACTGATACAGTAATATATGGCTGTGTCATTTTCTTGGCTTTTAGCCACTGGAGAATGAACTGAGTTTCACTAAACACTTAAAGATGTGCTTCACCTAGCAAATACTCAAAGATAATGTAGATAATACACTGAGATACATAGTAGAAGCACCTTCACCAGAACTTAAAAACTATACAGTTCTCTCTCACAACATCATTTCTCTTTGAAGCACAAATAACTGAAGACACTAGAAAATGTTTTCCCTCTGATGCTGTTGTTCTATAGAGTATTTATGCAGTATTGCATCCGTGTTTCCTTGCACTAGTTTGAAAAAAATAATCTTATTAAAAATGTAAAAGGATTTCAGGGCTTCTGTGCACACTCAGTGGAAAAAGAGACGTCAACAATAAATGAGCTATCTAAACAATAAGGAAGGAGCTCTAAGTCCTGTGGGCATAATATATGTTTTATAAATAACTGGCTTTTATACACTTTTTTCTTATTTCTCAAACAAGGATGTTTTGAAATCAAAACTCTTGCCTGATCTGAGAGTTCAGCGCAGGCCCTGCAATGCTCATCAGTGCAACAGTTTGAACCAATGCAAAATTGAAGCAAGGCTGGTTTTCAGTGCACCTAGGTCCTATGGCTATAGTGCACTCCTCAAAGTTCAGGAGGTTTCTGACATATGGGACAGGGTGTGGGCATAATTCCCATAGCATTGGTTATACAGTGGAATGTTTCACCATACACTGATGTAATAAATAGTGATTTCTTGGGTTTGGAGAGGCCTCCCAAGACTAGACTTTGGTAGAGTGCAGAAGCTCCTAAATTTGCTGACTTGGGACTCTCAGAGGCAAAACTATACTGGGGTATTGGTGAAAATGACCTCTGATTCACCCTAAGTTAATCATGTATGTACAAGTGCTGGAGAAAGTGGGGGGGCAGAACTGGATGGAACACAGGCTTCTGCCTTTCTCTTTCATTTTGCTAAATTTGCACCAATCCTGGAAACACTTATGCACATGAGTAATTTTACACATGAGTAATTTTACACTCATGAGGAGTCCCATGTGCATCCTAGTATAGTCTGGTATACTTAAAGTGGTACAACCTTTGTATGGAGACAAGGTCCAAGATGCAGAGCCTGCTTCCCTTCCCATCTAGAAAAAATATATTGATATATCGCTGGATAAAATAGCCAGGTAAAGTAGTCTCTTTCTAATATATGCATGTCCCTGCATGTCTGACAAAGCCGTTGCAAAAACAAAGAAAACAAAAAGACCAACCAAACCCTTAATTTCAGCAGATATGAAACTGCAGACACAGACGTGTCCAGGTATGAGTTTGAAAACGGCACAAACATTACATGTTAACTAATGTTCCAGTGCAGTGCTAGCCAGCATGAGCAATATTTTGAGGCCTAAATATGAAAGGGCACTATAAAAGGTTATAAATGGTAAAATCCATGTGTTGTGCAAAAGACTAGAAAAGACTCACCTCCTGGAAACCTGACTCCTTAGGAACCTTCATATACGGTTTCTCAATGTACAGTAGCAGTGAAAACAGGTGTCGGTGTAAATGTTTTTTTCTCAGTTCCTTTTTTCGCCCTTTCCCACTTAAACAGCGTTAAAAGTTTGTAGTGGACGTTCAAAGAAAGTGTCTCCTGGAGGGGATCCTTTCAGATTAACATCTTTTTCTACCCATTCACCATTTTGATTACTGTAACTTAATTACAATGCATACTGTATTAGTGACAGTAAATACTAGTGCTGTGTGCTACAAAACAAATAGCCTGTGATGAAAAATTCAAATACTATAGGGTTTTTCATTAGTGCAATAATGGCTTTCTCACACATTAAGCTCATTTTTAACGCAACCTGCTATGGTAAGGAAATGACAAGCTTGCTTTGAATAAGGCAGCACACAGAATATAAGTAGATGCATTTTTATGGGTAAAGAAAATATATTCTGTATTAATCTACTTTTATGCTTTGCACCATCCAACATGCTGATGCGTCATTTGAATGCCAAGTTTCATTAGTAAATTGGGAATGATATTGGTGGCTCACTGATAAAATAAAAATATATGTAATGTGCAAAATCTCTGTTCTAGTGAAGAGGTATCTAAATGCTATATACAGTATCATAGGGTGTAAGTATAAAATCATAAGCCCCTCTTTACAAAGATAATTTTGTGTTCATAAAAATACAGGACTAATACACTCTGCCCTATAATGTATTGTGTTGTCTCTCTATGGATCATATTTGTCAGTGTCCTGTTAACATCCATTTTATCACACTGTCATAATATTGTATTGAAATAAGATCTAGCACTTTTGGGGTCCTGTGAAAGATGAAAAAATGGGTCTCCAGCAGTCTTCCTCTTAGATATAATTGAAAAAGAGGCATGCATGAAGGCATGCTGTGATTCACACTGCCAGACAGTGATCCTGAATCATTCAAATGATGAGAATACAGAGAATGCCGTGCTCAGAAAGATGGCAATTTGCTGTGCTAATGTTTTGAAAGCGAAAATGTCTAGCTCTTTTGTAGAGGGGCTTAGTAGGAAAGACAAAAAATAAAACAAAAAAAACCTTGCACAGTTAAGACAAATTATTTCTGTTACTTTTTTTTAAGTAGATGATGGAGGATGTACATGTGAAATGTGGTTTCTGAAGAAAAGTGTAAAATGTATGTGAATGTTGCTTACCTGGATCAGGGTATGTACAGAATACATAACGTGTGAGATGTAAGATGGAGGCAAGATAAAGTTCCAGTTTAAAATATCTGACCATTCACCAAGTCTGCTACCTATCTGCCTTCACTGATGCTCCAACCATTTAAGTTACTTATTATCAGCCCTCTAGCCAGACAGTTACAAAGACATCCAAACACTTCTTCCAGAAATTTCCCCATATCCAAAGGGAAATAGACTTTTGCAATGTCAGGCATTTGGAGATACAGTTTATACTCTAAAGAGTGCCATCCATCCATAGTAAGCCTGATACAACTGAAATACAGAAGCGAAATTTGAAGCTTTGAATGGAAGTCAGATGAACACATATGACTTAACATTGTGCTCATTGCTGAAGGTAACAATGAGAAACACATGATATAGAACCACGGCTTATTAGTATGTTCTAGATGCTATTGCTATAGAATCCAAGTCCATGAGTGCTTTGAGGCTTCACAACCAACACCAGGAATGAAGGCATCTATGATCTCTCCTTTCTAATAGTAATTTTTCAGTCATTTACATCTTCAGCTTCCAGTCCATTTATCCTGCTGCAGTTACTTTTACTTTGAAAATGTGTAACTGGACCAAGTACCAAAGATCAAGTACCCTGACTGATTAAAGACCAATGCATTCTTGGCCTTCTCTTCAACAAGAAATATTAGTTGCAGAGAAAAGACATGGCATATTGAGAACGGTAGGGTAGACAGAAGGATAGATGAGTTTTCATGGTGAACTGCAAAAGTTGGCACGAGGGAAAAGTGGCCAGCATAGGGAATATTACTAAGGGCAGTGGTTCAATCAAAAAGCCATCAGTGGAACTGCTTGAATCATTAATAATTTCAAACAATTTACTTGCTGAATTTCAACCTTTTTTCTATTTGCAAATTGTTTGTGCACCGTTTGTTTTTTCTGAATTCAGTTGTTATTTGAAGTTATTCAGCAGTTCTTTATGAGATTTAATTTCAACCTCTGGGTTATTCACAAACTGTTCATTCAGTGCATTCACATTTCTTCATTATTTATAATGTCCATGGGTGTTACAACCTTAGTCATATGGTATTGTTTCTATTCCCTAATTGGGGATATGGGATGACATGATCAAATAATTTGGCATTTCATTCTCTATCGAAGAGAAGGTAGGAGCATAGAATCATAGAATATTAGGGTTGGTAGGGACCTCGGGAGGTCATTTAGTCCAACCCCTGCTCAAAGCAGTTTGTGACCTTAGAGGAGCCAGGCCATAAGCATTAAGGAAAGTATAGGGGCATTTAAATATTTTCCTTTCTAGGCCACCAGAGTCAGGAAATGCTGATATATCATTGCTAGAAAAATTCGGGTGATAGGGTGAGGCCAAAATTAAAATTAATATCCAATCATCAAACTAGTTCAATCATCAACTGTGTGTGTTGGGGAGAGGAGTGGTATGTTCAGACCCAGATGCAAAAGTTGCAACACATCTTCATCTAGTCTATTACATTTATTCTAAAAGAGAGCTCTCTGGCTTTTGGACTGGTGCATGCTCCTAGTTGTGAAAGATGAAGTCACATATTGCTGGTTATCACATTTACCTTCATAGAAGTGCTAGGGCTCCCGGTCGGGTTTTGTAAACACTACCCATAATAGTGTATAGTTAAGTACCGCATCACTTCCCATATACAGCAATCTTTATATAGCTATCTACCTCACGCATTTGTTAAATTTACTGCTCTTGAGTTTTTTACTGCTCTTGAGTAGCTATTAGCTACAATCACTGTCACCAACTCATTAGCAATTGTGGTGTGAATGTACAAGCACAGGCCTAGCAACAAAAAAATACAAAGTTTAGAAAATGTGATCTATGAGGAAAGATTTTTTTAAAAGCTCAGCATATTAGATCTTGAGAAAAGAAGACTGAGAGAGACCTGATAACACTCTTCAAATATGTTAAGTGCTGTTATAAAGAGGACAGTGATCATTTGTTCTCCGTGTCAACCGAAGTTACAGCAAGAAGTAATCAATTTAATCTGCAGCAAGGGAGATGTAGAAAATTTGGACTATTAAGAAAAACTCTCCTGATATAAGGATATTTAAGTACTAGAATAGGTTATTAAGGGAGGTTGTGGAATCCCAGTCACTGGAGAATTTAAGAACAGGTTAAACCAATAGCTTTCAGGGATGGTCTAGGTGTACTTTGGTTCTGCCTCAATGCGAGGGAGAGGGGATGGACTAGATGACCTCTCAAGATCCCTTCAGCCCTATACTTCTATGATGAAGGGCCAGACTTGGATACCCTTTCTTATGATGAGTAACGTTTTATTCCATGAATAGCCACATTGATTTCAATGTGACATCAGACAGGATAAGAATAATTCAACATGAGTAAAAGTACAAGATTCTGGCCCAACATGACTATCAGGCCAAAAATTCATTTTCCATGAACAAAACTTCACTCAAATGACTGCAGAAAGCAAACACAAGGGGGTGAAAACATGGCAAACAATTCACATCCATTTTTCTGGAATTTTTCACAGTTTGAAAACACCTTGTTGCTGAAGCTGGAGGATCAGCTCCTTTAGCTATAAATCTCCCTGCCCTTGCTTTAGTTCACACTCTGTGATGAAGCTGAAAAAAGTCAGTGAATGCAAAAGCAAAGGTTTAGCTGAGTTTTATGGTAGCACTACTGGTGCAAACTCCTTTTCTTTCCTAAGTACAAAAGGAAAAATGAATAGTATGCAAAAGTTCCTCTTACTGGGTATAATTTTCAAAAAGTGTGATATATGACTTGCACATCCGTAGATTAGTTTATACATGTTCACAAATCTACGTTAGGCATGAGGCTTCAAAATGCCTTTAAAATGTACAGGGTTTTTCACATCAGTTGGTCCCCCCTATGCAGTTTAAATTCATTTCTCAATCATCATGTAGTCCTTACCACCTCCCACATTTGATGGCAGGATTTCTTTTTAAAACATCCTTTCATGTTCTTTTTAATGCATCTGCTTTTGCCATCACTAATTAAATTTTTTATATCTCTCCTCTATACTGTAGCAGTCAAAGCCTAGCCTCAACAGTAGAAAGAAAGAGTTCCTTTACTTAGGGGAGAATGCAGGAACATATGGCCTTGTTGGGATATGGTGACCTAGAAATGGATGGTTCCTGTGAAATCACTGTTAAGTGCCAAAATGTGCACTTCACTACATGTGCATCAGCATATCCAGGTGAATGGAGAACTTTTAAGTAAATTCCTATTGAAGCTAAAAATTGGGAATGGCTCACCATTTTTATAGCTATCAGTTTTGAGGTCACAGTCACCAGGACTGGAAACTTTAAAATGACTTCAAAAAGGCAAATGCTAACTAGATTTCACACTAGATTTCATTTTACTTGACATTACAGAAAGAATGCAGGTATTAAAAAGACTGTTTCCTGTATACAATAAGGTTAATTAGTAGCTAGGGATGGAAATCAGTGTAGACATAACTCTTTTAGACAGGTATCAAAAATAATCCCTTGATCCCCACAGGCCCCAGTTGCATTGAAAGAAGAGCAACATAAAAGATTCTTTAAATGCAAAATTTTCAAACATTCTCCAGGTGTCCCAGCCATATTTAAATAGGCCTGTGGCCCCATGTGTACTCCTGCTTTTTCTGCTCTACAGTTCCCTTGTTCCAACTTAAATCGGCAGAGTACTTGCACAGAATTTTGAGGTGCAACATAAAGGCTTTCTGTACAAAGAGACTGGGATTGCAAACTGAGACAGACAGGAGAACAAAAAGAAGAATATATTGTGGACTGAATGGGACTTCCCTAAGCTCCTTATCAATAAGGTTAATAAGGGTCTATGCAATTTACTGATCACTATGATGCAACAACTGTGCTAAAGCTATAAAGAAGCTACATAGACACTGCCTTTTAGTGCTTTTCATGGCCTACCACATTAAAGGCCCTTTACCCTCCCTCTATCGCTCCTCCACCTGCAAAAGAATAAACTCCAGCCCATGTGATTGGCCTCAATAAAATTCTTGGTCTGCTATTACACTTCTACCTGCCCCAGTTAAGAAGATTAATGGTTATTTCCTAGAATTTGATCCTCCAATCCCTTTGTAATTGAAGGAGTAATGCTCAGATATTTCTAAAACTGTATTTCTGAAAAATACATTTCCTTTTTTCTCCAGTTTAATTTTGTTATCCTCAATCATATGCATGATATAAAAAAAAATTCCAAACTTCTATCTCCTCTATAAAATACATGTCATATCAAAAGGTGACAAGAGGGGGAAAAGTAATTAGTGAGTTCACAGAGTTCAGTAGAAAAGTTAAAATAGAGTAACACATTACTTTTTATGTTAAGATTTCACAAGACAAATCTTGCCTGTGTTTTAATTGCATGTGACCCTGGCAGTCCCACTCTGAAATGAAGTGCCGTAAAATTAAAGATGACAGACGCTCAAAACAAGTCTTGTGATCTTGATTAAACTACAAAGACCACACTTTCTCTCTGCTGCAACTCAGATATGATGGGCTGTTTTATTTGGGGAATTGCTTCATTAATGCTTTCTTTGACTAGACATGTTTATTATAAAAAATTCTGAATATGGTGATATCTTGCATAGCTAAATAAAGTCTAAAAGGCAAGTTAAAAATTAGGAATCTTTAAATAACCCCAAGACCTAAATATTTCTTTTTATAAATGCCGGTAGTTTTAATATATGAAGCAGACATGTTTGATACATACATTACCTATTTTAAAGGTCCAAGGTTTTAGACACAATTATATTCCTAAAATGCAAACCAATTATTCTGTCAATATTACCTAACAGCCATTAAAAGTTAAAGTTCCCCAGCCCTGCAAAAAATGAAAAAAGCAGAAAAACACTACTTCTTCCCCTATAAAAGCTCTTTTGAAAAACATTGTTTTGTACTTTAACTTTCAATAGTGTAATAATAAATAACTGGATGTGACTGGCTTTATGTGAACTACCAAGCTAACTTTCTACATAAATTATGGATTACCAAACTTGCTGTATTATCTAACTGCTGAGATTAAAGAAAACATAGAATTATATGCATTAGTTTAAAACTAGATTTTTAATTAAAACTACTATACTTTTAACACATTAGTACCCTTGCAGAGGTTGGACCATGATATACACCACTGTATGTAGCTTAAGGTTTTCACTACTGATTTTCAAGCCACTGAATCCAAAGGTATCAGTTTTAGAATCATAAAATCAGAGTTAGAAGGGACCTCAGGAGGTCATCTAGTCCAACCCCCTGCTCAAAGCAGGACTAACCTCAGCTATATTATCTCAGCCAGGGCTTTGTCAAGCCTCAGCTTAAAAACCTCTAAAGATGGAGATTCCACCACCTCCCTAGGTAACCCATTCCAGTGTTTCACCACCCTTCTAGTGAAAAACTTTTTCCTAATGTCCAACCTAGACCTCCCCCACTGCAAATTGAGACCGTTGCTCCTTGTTCTGTCATCTGCCACTACTGAGAACAACCTAGCTCCATCCCCCCTGGAACCCTCTTTCAGGTAGTTAAAGGCTGCTATCAAATCCCCCCTCATTCTTCTCTTCTGCAGACTAAACAAGCCTAGTTCCTTTAGCCTCACCTCATAAGTCTTGTGCTTCAGCCCCCTAATCATTTTTGTTACCCTCCGCTGGACTCTTTCCAACTTGTCCACATCCTTTTTGTAGTGGGGGGGCCAAAACTGGACACAATACTCCAAATGCGGCCTCACCAATGCAGAATAGAGGGGAATAATCACTTCCCATGATCTGCTGGCAATGCTCCTACTAATGCAGCCCAATATGCTATTAGCCTTCTTGGCAACCAGGGCACACTGCTGACTCATATCCAGCTTCTTATCCACTGTTACCCCCAGGTCCTTTTCTGCAGAACTGCTGCTTAGCTCGTCGGTCCCCAGTCTGTAGCTCTGTATGGGATTCTTCCGTCCTAAGTGCAGGACTCTGCACTTGTCCTTGTTGATTTTCAGCAAGAAAATCAGTTGAACAATGTTTAGAGACAAGCAGCATCTTAATACTGCATTCATTATTAACACTGTACTGAAGATGTTATGTCAACAGTGTACAATTCAAAAAACCATGATTAAAATCCCTCCACGTGCTGAGGCCCCAATTCAGCAAGATAATCATGAGCCTAACTTTAAGCACATAAGTTGTCCCTTTTCCTTCAATGGGACTATTCACATGCTTAAAGTTAGGTATATGCTTAAGTAAAGGAGATTGCTTCCCCTTTCATCTGCTCAGAAATAAAAATAAGTGTCAGAGATTTCCTGAATATTTTATCATTTGTAGGTAGAAAGCTGAGGCTCAACAGACACCCAGGGAATGGAGCTTCCTGTCTTCAGTGGTGACATGAGGTTTCAGGTAGAAAAGGGGTCAGTGTATGACCTGACATGTAGAATTCAGAGAGAATCTTTGGAATGAACTTGGTGTGTAACATCCTTATGGAAGACTGTGTAGGGAGAATGTGCCATAACAGCCCCAAACTCTCACATGCAGTGAGCTGATAGATAGACCTGATTTCTTTTGGGGAAATGAGGTGGTCCAAGATGGTAGGGATCTTTGGGGATATCCGGGGATGTTGACATAACATAAAAAAATCTCATCCATTTTCTCAGAGAAACCTTCCTGCTATTATTGAGAACGGACTGCACCACCTCTGAACATGACCTTTCCAAGCTCATCATCCATCCAAATACTAGGCTGTTAAATGGAGGGATGCTGGTTTGCAATGACTGGTCTTGCCTTTGACCTGATTCGGCAGGTTCAGAAATAACTAGATTCCTATGCATGGATCTGCTGACATCTGAAGCATGCTGGTGAAGCAGAACTGCCTCAGCCAGCAAGGCAGCACTAGAATTATTGATGCTTTGTCATGGTTGATTTGCCTCAGGAATTGAAGAGAGGGATTGGTGGGAAAGCATACATCAGTGGCTCCCATGACTGAACTAGGAATATGTCCCCTTTGAAATCATGACCCTAAGCTTCTTCCAAGCTGCTCAGGAACAGCAGGTTGGGCACTTCTTGTTGTTTTTGGACACAAAGATGTCCCACAGTGTGGAATCCCCACTGTCAGAAGATATTCTATACTACCAAGTCATACAGTTTCCACCCATGGTCCTGTAGAATTGACTGCTGAGGTTGTCCGCCAAAATGTTCATTACTTCTGGAAGGTGCTTTGCCGAGAGGGTGATCTGATGACAATTATACCAGTTCCACAGCTTGATAGCATCTGTTCAAGGAGAAAAGGAACTTGCTCCTCCCTATTTGCTTATGTAGTATACTGTGGTCATAGTGTCCAACATGACCTGAACATGCTGGGCAAGGATGAAAGGCAGGAATCTTCTGCAGGCTTCTTGTATTGCTCTCAATTCAAGGGGATTAATGTGTAGTTTAGACTCTTGTTGGGACCATGAACCTTGAGCGATATGATTGTCCAGGTGCACCCTTCAGTGTCTTCATGGGTGGAGGGGGGAATGAAGGAACCCCTACACACATGACTTCTGTGTCCTTCCACCTGGTGAAGGATGTCAGGACACTTTGGGGGATCAAGACTCATTTGTCCAGGTTGTCTCTACTCAGAGCATACACTGTCCATTACCATGCCTGAAGACACTGGTAATGGAGCCTTGAGAAGGATGTCATGAAAGTGGAGGAGACCAGGAGGTGTAGGAGGATTAGGTAGGTTTGAACTATCGGTTGATGGCTAAATTGAAGATGAGCGACAAGGTCACATGGAATCAATCCTCAGGTAAGTATGCTCTGGCTGAAATCAACTCCAGAATTGCTTCAATTAAACTCTATAATTTGAGTGGGAACTAAAGTGGTCTTTTCTAAGTACTTTTTCTCTATCCTTTTGAGGGTGAGGTATAGATGGCTGAGGTATTCCACACAGTCTTAACCAGCTCTAGTATAGCTTTGTTGATTGGATGTGCCACGTTGCTACAGCTTTCCATCTGGAAAATGTCCAGTTAGTTGTGACTGGAGTACTGGACTTTCGCCAGGGCAATCTGGAGTGACTCCACAGTCCTTCTCAGGAGGTCCTGAAAGTGTCTGAAATCATCAGGTGGCAATGGTGAGGTCAATGCTGCTGCTTTATCAGGAGTGGCTCCATTTGTTGAAGTTGATTTTCTTCCTCATAATACTTCCAAGTGGCATGAGGCCCATCTCTGTGAGGTGACCTCTTTATGTACATCTGCTCAGAGCCTCTGATATCAGGAGGTCTGAAGTAAGGATCCCAAGAACCCCAACAGGGCCAATGAATAGGATCATAAGGGTAGGGATATGGTGTCCAAAGGGAAGAGTACCATTGGTCTCTAACCTGGTAATGTGCCCTATGAGAGTGTGAGGGTGACCAGGAGATTTTAGAACCCTTGTCTGGGCTAACCTCATGACTTGGAGCAGGGAGAGGAGCCAACGTCTCAGACTCTAGCTCACCAGAGTACAAATCTTCAGATTCCACCAGTAGGATTGGTACCATATGCCTTGTGATTCCTCAACTGGTAGATGGTCCTCGTTATGATACATGGACGGTGTGGCTATGCACAAGTATCAGCACCTCCAGAACAGAATAGAGAGCTTGGTCCTCGAGGATAGTATACCAAGTCTAACAGGTGGGAGGCAGGAGGGGCTTCTGCTCTTGGTGGGCCTGATGGTGCTGATTTAGGATGGGTGGTGAATGTCAGTACCACTGAGTCCTTGTGATACCATTAGTGCAGCCAGCAGTCACTCCCTTCTCTCTCTCTTGCTGGTTCTGGCGTTGGTCCTGTACCTTCCACATAGGGTCAGGAGCACCCGAAACCACTGCAGGGGGTTTTGGAAGCTCTTGGCTCTGTTCAGGTGCTCTTGGCCCTATGCATGTTCTCACATACATACTCATCCCCTGCCAGGGCAAACACCTGAGAGCAGACTTCAAATAGCCTAGCACCTGAGTATGGACAAGTGTTATAACATGTAAATCCGCAAATCCCATTGGCCACATCTGCAGGTGTAATCTCCAACCCTTCTATACATTCCTAGTATTGGGCTATTTAAATAGGTATTCAAGTGTGGAATGCTTAAAAAATGCATATAGTGTTTGCATCTGTAAATTACAGATGCATGTGTGTTCATATTCAGCATAGAAACCCTACATGGATCCTTTTGAAGATGTTCCCTTTAATATGGTATGGTTCCCTTTTCTTATTTAAAATGACTGATTTGAAAAAATAACTGCTGATTAACTCATTTTGGATGTCGATGTCTCAGCTGCTTCACATCACACTGATCTTAAAATCAAGAGTAGGGCAAACCA
>NW_027131390.1:90492500-90532500 GCF_026122565.2 Emydura macquarii macquarii | reverse complement strand
TTTTTGCCTTGTTCTAAAAATAGCAACATTCTCTCTAGCTCTGTGCCATACTCACATTAAACAGTTTTGGAGATTGATGAAATGTTGAAGCAAAGCTGTGATGTGTTAATCAATCTCACCAGCCATTTTTTTCACTGTATATTATGAAGTTATAGAGAATATTTTAAAATAATCACATGATGGGCCAACATTTGCCTGCTAATATGCATATACAAATCCCACTGACTTCAGTGGGAGATGCATACGTATATCTGAGGGCAGAGCTAGCCCAATGGGTAATATATTTGCAAAATCCTAGCACATTATTGTAAAATTATTTAAAATGGATAAAATTGTTTATATAATCTTTGTGTCATGAAGAAACTATAGATAGTCCTGAAACACAATAAGGCCCCAATCCTGAAAACACATTTCTATAGGCTTAATTTTAAGCACATAGTAGCACTGTAATATTAAGCACATACTTAAGTGTTTGTAGGATTGGTGGGGGACACATCATCAGAGAACTCTACTGAAGTGAATGATGAATTATTCCTCTCTCTGGAATGTCTGCCCCACAGCCATGATTGTATTGACTATTCTGTACTGGTAAAAAATAACTTCATAGGATACTATTGCAAAACTGGATGTTAACTACTAAATGTCATATAGCAGATACCTTTGAATTGATTAGCTTTGTTTTAACCTGAGAATCTCAAAACTGTCTGATGTAATATCCACCTCTCACTTAAGGGAAAAAGAGCTTACTAAAACCAACCATGGGAATTAAAATTAGCCCATTGCCAAAAGCACTTGTAGAGGATACATGGCTGTCCTTTAGTTTTAAAAGTCACATGATTAATTTGCCCTTATGTGATTCAATGGCATGAATAAAATGGGCAATCGAGAGAGAGAGATCACAAATACGTTTTGCATGCATAGATTTCTCTTAAGTCCTTGTTACAGTAATAATAATGATATAAAAATCTCCTTATTCTAGTCTGTGAAGTACAACACAACCCTGTTGACTGGAAGCTGAAGGTTATGCAGTAGATATGAAGTGTATATAACTCAGATGTCAATGATGGCTCCGAAGTACTAGGGGAGTAATTAAGTTTCCCTATTAGGAGTACACATCCTACTGAAAATTTCAGGAACCTTCACTGGCATACAAAAGTGCTAACAATAGCTGAAATAAAGGTTATGTACAACCTAGCTGCAAGCTTTCAACAAATTATTGCAAGAAGAAAAGACAACTAGGATATAAATCCTGAATAAATGAAGAAGTGGATACTTATTCAGTTTGCTGTCAATCACTCAGATTAGTCGTTGCTATGCAATTCTTAACATTGTGGAGGCCATGGAAAGAAAATTTGAATTTTCCAGCAATTCAAGTAAACTCCAGAAACCAAACCAATATGGTGCAATAATAATCAAGTTCAGTGTATTATTAATGTAAATAATATTTATGCACTCTCTTCTGATGTGAAAAGCTAAAATAAACATTTGACACGATCTTAAGCATGGAAAGAGCATATTTTTATACATTGTTAATATTATCAACTAGCAGTATTTTTACTATATTTTAACATATAGAGAAGTAATTTGAGTCACCACTTCTCTGTATGTTAGAATTGTTGTAATCTGATTGAACATGTCCTCTTCACTTTAATATACATTTTAAAATCTACTCCTGTGTTGCTACGAAATTAAAGCAAAAGCAATAGGCATTGTTTATGCAAGACTTGGCAATATTCTGGTTCTGCTGTTTCAAAGTAGACAGCTAGACAGCACAGGGAGTACAAGTTAACTTTCAAGTTCTAATTCAAGAGCTGTGCTGACACTACTGATGATAGCACTGATGATAGTAAAGGCAAAAGAAGGCAAGCATTAAACAGCAGGTAATGCCATGATGGTTTATGCTCCATGAGACAAAGGGAAAACATTTCTATTTGCCAGCACCGTTTTCAAGTATCTTCAACTCATTTACTTTAAGGCAAAATATGAGCATCCAAAGATGTGTCATTCATGCATCAGACACAAATATGTGGCTAATCAAATACAAGCTTCTTGACCTTAAACTGACTAACAAACCATAACCTGTTTCTGGTAGATATGCAACCTATTAGTTACTCATGAGAAATTAGTCAGGGTGCTCATTATGCAAACTATAAAGAAACATGAGAGCCAAACATATCCTTTATGTAATTCCAGGTGAGAATATGGCCCATGCTTTTTAAATGTTGTTTTTTTTTTTTTTACAGAAAGAGGACTACAAAAAAATCACAGTCCTTCTTACTTCACATTTTTAAGGACCCTCAAATCTAAGTTTGGTTGGATTTGGTTGGTTGTTGGCACAACCCCTCCTCCCCCAAATCTGTTGTATCCCAAATTTTTATTTCTTAGCCCTAGGGCTGAGAGAGAGTTTCTCAAAACGCAAGTGAATCAAAAGTTCTATCACAGTGGTCAGGAACTGGCAAATATGTAACTAAAAATGCATTGGAAACATGTCCTATAAGGAGGCAGATACAAATGGATACTCAATCTTTATAGCATGGGTGGCCAAACTGTGGCTCATGAGCCACATGCAGCAATTTTAAAGTTCAGGTGCAGTTCACAGAGCCCCTTATGACCACCCAACCCATGTCCTCCTACCAGACTGGGGTGGGGAGCTTGGAGCTTCTGCCCTGCAGCAGTGTGGTGGGACTAGATGATCCTGCCCATTGGGAAGAAGAGTCTCAGGGGGCCAGTAAGTAGACCACCCCTGCTATAGACTCTCCCAGATGACACCAACAGAATGCCCCCATGAAAATGAATCGCTCTGTAAAACACCTTTTTTAAATCAAAGTAACCCAAAGTCTTAACCCAGGAACTATCATAGAAGAAACAGGACCAAACATCCTAAAGACAGTCATTGGGACTACGTGTGTATTTAAAGTTCAATGCATGTATAGAAGTTTGCAGGATTGGGGGTCTATATTTGTATAATAGGATATATGGAAGTAAACATTCAGAAACAGTGGCTGATTACTTCTTTTTTCTGCTTTCAGTTTCTTAAACCCAGAGGGACGCAACATATTTGCACTCTGACACATCATAGACAGACTAATCACAGAATGGAACATTTTAATCAGAAATGTAATATCAGTCTCCAAAGAAGCATCACTCATGATTTTCCATTAGAATCACCACTGAGGAAAGCTCTCCTACTCTGTTAAATACCAGTCTATTGAGTTGTGATCATGATAAACTATGAGTCAGAATATTTTAATCATATTAATTCATAACAAAAAGTACCTACAGTATTTGTTATGAAAACAAAAGTATTTGAAATTTTATTTCTTTAAATGTGAAAACTGAAACACTGTTATGGAAAGCTATGGCAAAGTACTTTCTTTTTTGTTTGCTTTGTTTTTGTCTTTTTAAAACTAAAATGGACTCATTTATTCAATGAAAATAGTCCAGCTTTAGAGAGAAAAAAAACAGATCAAATTTCATAAGTTTTTGAGGTGAGTCTAGTTTTTCATTAGACTTGCAAATGAAACAAAAATTGTAGTGGTATAAAATTCTGCAAAATAAAATTTTAAAATGTAAAATTCCATCAAACAATTACTGTGAATTTTGCACAGTTGTATTAAGGGCATAACAGTAAATAAAAAGACCAAACTGATTAGATTATAAGGAGTTGATCTACCTTACACTGTTTATCATATATAGTAGGTATACTATCCCCACATGAATGACTTGAAGCAAGTCATCAGTATACTGTGTTCAAGAAAGCTGATCAAATTAAAAAGAAAGACTTTATAAGTTATACTTGAAGAAAACAATATTGATGATAATTTTCTGATCGTAGTTCCACAAATGAAATGAGTTTTTCTCTATTAACTTTTACTTAGCCTTCAGAAGGCATGGAATGTCCTTAAAAAACTGACAGAAATAAAGGAGTTAATTAATGCAAAATAGAAGTTGGAGTGTCAACAAATAACATTTTTAAATGTTTCCGCAGAGTTATTGTAGAAAATCCATGAAAAACAACTAAAAGGTAGATTCAAAGGTAGATTCCAGCTTCTCAAGTGTTCAAGTACCATACTCAGAATTTTGGTTCACTGACTGCTGTAAGGCATCAAAGTATTTAAACACATATTTAACTTTAAGCACATAAGTAGCACCACTGACTTCAACAGGACTCCTCCTGTACTTAAAGTTACATATGCCCTTATATGTTTTACTGGATCAGAGCCAGAGCAGTTTAAACTAATGGGTGAGATTCCAACTATTCCAACCCCTTGATGTGCCAAGTAAACTTGCCAGAGTGGCATAAAGGTTCCCTAAAAGCCCCACATCCAGCTTGGGGAGAATTCTCCCAGTGTAGGTATTGCAGAAGGCAGCCAACAGGGTTCCCTCTAAGGATCCCTTCACAAACCTTGGCATAGGGCCATACTTGGGTAGGAAGAATGGGAGAGGCAGGGCTGCATAGCTATGTATTTCAAAATTCCAGACAGTTCTGGGGCCTATAGGGCAGCCAGGGAGACGTCCATAATTCAGATAGACCCCCCAGGCCTGTCTACATTACAGCAGGCACCTCTCTAGCCCCCAGGACAAACCAGGATCAGAAGGGTGCAACGATTGCTTAAAAACACCATTCCCCTCCCCCCGCCACACACACACTATGGATGCCACCTCTGAGGTACAAAAAAATAGGACTTCCATAATGATCCTTAGCCAATAAAACCAAACAGCTCGGACCTGTGTATTGAGCAGCCTTATAGATTTCCTGGGAGAGTTACCTCAAAAATGGGATGGTCCTGGGAAGACCTGGACACATAGCAACCTTATCTCCCACCTCCTGGGGACAGCACAGACACTCACCCAATGAGAATAACAAACCAATGAGTTACAGTAGTGAGGTAAATGTTTTCCACCCTTACATGAACAGCAGCCATAGCACATAAGGCAGTCCAGGATATAGACAACTTGGACAAAACATAAGAGGACAACATTAAAAGAAGGATGAGACACATTTAATTTACATGTAAAAGAGCCTTTGAATGGTATTTTGTCATTTACATCAACTTCAGGTGAAAATTTCGGCAGCCAGAAAATGCTTTTATTCAACAATATTAGCAAAAATGTGACATTTCATCACACAAAATAACAAAAATTAGAAATTTGGACAACTTGCAGAAAGGTGGGGTACTCCCTTTAAGGCAAAGTGAGAAGTCTTCAGTATTTATGCAGAGAGCAAATTATACACAGAGAGTGCTATTTCTTGCTAAAGTTTTGGAGATAGGACTTTCATGAAAGGAGTATAAAAGAGTAAAGAAGAGGGAGGAGGGGAAGTAAGAAGAGGGAAAAACATCACACAATGAGAACCAAAAGCCAGAGCCTGAACCTGGAAGACTTACTGGAGGTCTACAATAAGTAAAAGACTATTTCTTTGATTAAGATTGTCAGGGTGAGGCTCTAAGAGAGAAAGGAGGGGTTGAGGAATGGGAAAAGAAAAAGTGAGAGAAAGGAAGTATAAAAAATAGCAAGTATTAGGAAATGAGGAAAAATAGGCGGAACAAATGTCATTTGGAGAAGATATGAAAGCAATTCCCCCCTTTTTTCTACTAAACTATAAGTTAATAAAATATAATACACAAAAAACTTAAATCATATGGGCATATAACTTTCTAAACACATTCTTAAATCAATCCCCTGATTAAAGGCAGGAAGGATTGAGAGAGTAATAGAACAACAGCTGACAGCAGAATTACGATCATGGCAATTTTATTCTGTTCAGCCATTTTTTTTTAATTGAAAGATCCTATTCGCAAAATGTGGTCCCCGTTCACCTACATGAGCACATGCCTCACTTTAAACACCTGAAGTCAATAGGACTAGTCAGATACTCAAACCTGGCCACTCATGCAACTACCTGGCTGAATTAGGGCCTTGGTGAATTTTTATATTTTATAAGTGGGCCCTATGTAAATGTTCAAAGGTTTAAAGTTTCTTGCATAAGGTCAGATTTAGCTTTTTGGTTCCAATTCATGTTCACCATCATGAAATAGATAGTTAACAATTTATTATTTTTGAAGCCCTTGTGAAAGGGTCCTACAGAATTTAATGATAAGCTCTCTATGGGCTTTTCTAGCCATCCAATGGAATTTAATAGAAAACTGTATCTCTGCTATTAGGGAAATTTTTGTCAACTAAATTTTAGATTGTAAGTTTTTAGATTAATTTCTACAGAACCCTATTAAATGTCTATAGAACTTTATTATGTTTCATTGCTGTTAAATTCCACAGGACCTTTTCATACGGGAATTTCTCTTTATTAGCTTAGAATAATAGTCTGGGAACCATTTGTGAATTTGTGAACTGGTAAGACACTTGTTTTGTTTTGTTTTCAAATTTGAGATGTTATGAGATCATAAAATATTTTATCACTACTTGAGGGGTATTTTTTTCCTTTTTATAGTTCATTTCCAATTAGAAAACCTTGAACCAGCCAGTTCATTCTGAGTTTGTGATTTAAACCCGAGAACTAGATAAATATTTAGCCTATTCCTAATTACCCTCTATAATACTGAATATGCAAATTTCAATGTACTTGGAATTTTCTTTAAGTGATTTGGCAAGTATAAATTATCCTTGCCCTCAAGACTCCCTGCTTCCACAGACAGTGAATCAACAGTTGGTGTTAAAAGGCTGCAGCTTTATAATTAACAATCAATATAAGTTTTAAACATGAATACACTTAACCAGTGTTAATGCAATTAAATTACATTGGCCAATATTAATGCCAGAGTCATGTCCATTGCTGGACTGTGCCAAAGTTATCATACATAACTGTCTCTAAATATTCTTCTTACCTCTATCTACAAGTGATCTGACAATACTACAAAGTATCCAGTTAGGTATCCTAACTGAGGGTCATTTTGCCAGAGGAATACACATTAATATGTATAAAATGAGCAAATTTTTTGGAGGTCAAATTCAGAGTTGGCATATTGCATGTTGGGACTTGTAGACCATACCTCACTATTCAGTGTGAGGTTGTCCATGGGCCACATCTTGGCCATCCCTACAACAGTACAAGGGCAAAATGCTGCAACCTACAAGCACCTAAATTTTGATATGAGTGATTCATCTCTCTTTGGACCCCATGTTTTGACTTATCTAGAGATTCTCCCTCTTAAATCACCATGTAACTTATCATTCTACAAATGGATGAGCTCCTTCTGGAGGTGGAATGTTCTTTATTCATCCACAGAGGGGAACAACAATCAACTTTAGCTCATATCCAGGAGACCATCTGCCATCAGATTGGGCAGCACCCTCTGTCTCTGAGAAAGCAGCTACAAAAAACACTTGTGTACATGCAACGAAAATATGTAGTCTATTGTAAAAGGTGACCTATGTGCCACTCAATTCAAAAACTAGATCCTCAAAACCCCTCCTCAGCTGCAGCCTACCCTGTAGGTGCCTAAACTCACATGGCACATACAGTTTTTGCTGGCTGCATGCACACTGCTGCCTCAGTCCTAACACCACGATGCAGCTCAGTTCCTAATGGCTAAGCCTCAACAGGATTCACAAACTCAGCATTCCCCTGCCTCTCTTGCCTGTGGGGCAATTCAGTAGACATGCTCAGAGGGCCCTGCACAAAACACAGCTGCCAAAGTTAAGTGATGCCCGCTTTAAGTAGTCACTGGAGCAGGGACTGGAACATGGTTCTTCCATATTCCAGGTGAGTACCCTATCATCTGGACTATAGAATATTTCTCTCTCATGTTTTCTTAGGCCCTATGAATAGTTCAGTATTTTGTACAACGTATTTTATACACAACTTCAACAGGAAAGAGGCCAAACCTAGCATATCTCATAGCCCAGTTGTTAGGGCACCCAGTTGTTGGATGTTGAGTAGGGCAACCAGATAGCAAGTGTGAAAAATTGGGACAGGGATGAGAGGGTGATAGGCACCTAAATAAGAAAAAGCCCCAAATATCGGGACTATACCTATAAAATCAGGACATCTGGTCATCCTAGTGTTGAGAGACTTGGTTTCAAGTTCCTATTATACGTCAGGGAGACCGAGGATATGAAACTGTCTTCCACATGTTGAATGAGAACCCTAATTATTGGGTAAAAGTGTCCCTCACTCTCCATACTTTTTCTTGAAAAAGGGCTCACCTGGCTTCATCACCTAACTCCAGGAAAGGGGTCATGGTTGTAAATCCTGAGTAGAGGGAAGCACTTAACTCCATTTAAGGGAATAGGCTATATCTCTCTCCTTGGCATTTCCTACTGGCTAACTTGGGCATCTCCCCACTCTGCATGTTGACTTCTGCGTATCTGTTTTTTTAGGTGCCTAAGTCTCCACATGCATTGTATAGGGAGCATGGGAACCTAACTTGAGGTTGTAAATTCCACTTGGCAGCCAGAGGCCTAAAAATTAGGTGCTGCAACACTCAGACTATGTCCCCATTGTGAATCTGGTTTCAGGCACCTAACTTTCATTGAAATCAGTGGGAGTTAGGTGCTTTTGAAAATCCCACTAGGTGTTTAGATGCATCTTTAGATGCCTAAATACCTTTGGAAACCTGGCCCTTAATTCTCCTATTCCTTATAATCATTAAGGGATACCTATGAAGCTAAAGTAAAAATCAGATGTACATTTATTAATACTGATTTAAATTTATAATGGTGCTTTTAATTTAAAAAAAATCATTCTAGTTCATATGAGTAATAACTACATTCAGATTTTAAGAGAAAATACCACAGAGCTGGAAAGTATGAATCCAAGCTGCAAAAACAGTACATCCTCATCATTGACTGTAGTAGCATCTTCTGCTTCTGTGCGTGAAGAGGCATCATTACCTAATATTTAAAAGAAAAGAAAATGACCACCTTGGAGAGGAATTCCTAAAATTTGAAAGGGCCTTTTAATGTGCCAAGAATAGCAGCTGTTTTTCCAGAAAGGAGATTTGGCAGGCGCTTAGTCACAAAGTCACTGCTTTGGGGGTTTACCCAAGAGATGTGATGGGGAGCCAGAGATGCTGGCATAGCATTAGGGCAGGTTGTCCTTGATGAACCGGAAGAATAAGGCTATTTTGGCCACATCTGACATTCCCCTGAGCATGAAACTCAGCAGCAGTTGCACTTTACAGAGGCTTGTGCAAACACTTTTAGCTTTATTCTCTGAGTTCAGATTCCCCAAATTGTACTGAGTTTCAAGTCTGCAATAAACCAAAAAGGCCAGATTCACCAGTGCAGTGACAATTTACAAAGCCAAAAACAAGACTCTAAGCCATCACGCAATATGAGGCTATCCACACCAGGTAGGGATTTAGATGCTTTCAGAACTAAATGATCCAAAATTGTGCAGGGCCCTGTTAAGTCTGTGATTCCATGTCCATGGAATTTTCAACAGCAGCCAGTGTCTGCAGCAAGATTATGCAGTAGAATCTAAGCACTCATTTAAAAGCATTAAATTGCTGGCCCTGATGGTTGGGAAGGTAACCTTCCAAATGTGAACCAAAGGTAAACAGATGTAGTGCTGTTTTCATGATACTGCAGAAACGATAGCGATGTGAGGCATGAACTGACACATTTATCTCAATTGATTGTTAACTCTGAAGCCTAGGGATTGTACATTAATTTCAATATTCTAAATTATTTCACTATGTTTGGGTAAAATGCTCAGTGAAATGTTATTGAAAATAATGAATGTTGTGGCAAGACAGTTGGTTACTCTCAAGGTTTTGTGAAGCGGGTAACAAGAAGCTGAGGTCTACAGAAAATATAAAGTTATTTCTGACACACTCCACAAGGAAGATGGAAAAAGGTGAGGCTTTTGAAAAGGATGAGAGAATTAAACTGCCTAACCGGTATCAAAATCTAAATCTCCTCCCACACCTTCCTTGATGCAAAAAGCCCGAATTGTCTCTCTTACCCAGATATCAAAACCACTGACTTTCCTCTGACAACTTCTATAAATGCAGTTATGCACTTTCAATATAAAAATGTGTGGTACACTGGAAACTGAAAATAGGAAGATATTAGGAGGATAAAATAAACTACATTCAATATAAAAATTAGCAATAAGGCATGAGTAATGATTGTATTATTCAATTCCACATTTAAGTCAATCAAATCCCTCCAATTTTGAAATTTCCTGAATTGTCTGCAGATTTCCAATTTGCTATTTTGGGGGTTACAAAATCCCTAAGGGGTGTTGCTGAAAAATTTAGCTCTGTCTTGCCACAACAAGCATTAGCCATTTGCTATCTGAGCCATGTGTCATTTCCCTCCACATTAAGAATGGACAAGACAGTTGAAGACAAAGAAATGAGGAGTGGCACAGAGGGTGAAACCATTGGTGAGCAAGACCACACAATCTTTGCATGAGAGGGAAGAAGATGGAAGACCATGGTCTAGAGGACATAGGGGTGGGATTCCATTTCCAGTTCTGCAACTGATTTGTGTGAATTTAGACAAATCAGTCACATTGTCTTCCTGTTTGTGAATAGGGGATTATAGGGCTTGATCCAAAGCACTCTGAAGTTAATGGAAATGCCCATAACATTGACCCACCTCTGTAAAGCACCTTGAGATCTACAGAGCACAAGCACTATGTAAGTGCTAGGCATTATTATTATGCAGACCATTGTCGTACAAAAGCAAAGCAGCAAAACACAATTACAGGAAGTCACCTTTATGTGTGTATTACCTAATGTTTCTGTTATCAAATGCTCCCCAGAATAGCAGTTTCTAACCTTTAAAATTGGCAAAGTTTAACTTGATTTTGCTTTTTTGTCAAAATTCCTACTTTCTTTCTTAAAAGGTACTGTACATGAAGGGCAACTCTCTTAACACAGCTTCTGCCCACTTTTCAGCTAATGTATTATAGCACATTATCGAGTTTCCAAACAATTGTTCAGTTTTCATTAGAATGTGCTAGGTTTCTCTCTTTCTGCGGTGTTAGTAAAAATGGTGTTGAGTTGTTGACTAGTAATGTGAACAAGCAACCCGTTGCCCTGAGAAGAAGGATGGAATTGATTCTTTTTATTAAAAACAGACCCCATGTAGGCCACAGCACATGCTACAAAGGTTAACATTACAAATGTGTAGATAGCAAGTTCTCCACTATATGCCAGTGTATGTGTTTTAATGACTCATTTCCAATTTCTGATGCATCATCTCAAATCCCAGTATCTCATATTGATGTGTTATGGAACCCTAAGGTGCTAATTCAGGAAAACTAACTCATACCAGAAAAAAATATTTTCTATGTACTAAATATTATCTGAATTTTCCTATTTTTCACTTTCCTAGGAAGAAAAGTGAATAACTAAGAAAGACTTATCCCCTTCAGCGGTAGAAATGGAGTCAGAAAGTTTGTGATAAAATAAAGCTCTAATTTGGCAGTGAAGGTAAAATTCAAGAATTAAGATGAGGAGGGATATCAAGGAAATGAAGTCCAAACATACGGATGAAAAAAGTTAGGATAGTGAAGATAAAATATATATTACATGCTAATTCTATTTCCAAAATTTTGTACATTACTGAAGCTATTATTACTTTGAAATCAATGCTAGAGTGATCCAAAGCCAGTGAGCTACTTAATACTTAATTCATATTTACATCAAAATTAGGATGCAGTTTTCCACAAGCCAATCCATTCAATTTAACACAACCACTTAAACAGGATACCATACAATAGGCACTTAAACAATGAAAGAGCACCATTGTACCATGTTATGGACAAGGTAGTGACTGTGATAATTACCTTATAATGCATGGTCTCAATAATTCACAAAAATGTTCAGGGCTTATCTATAAAAAACCATTTGGAAAACACTGAAAAATCTTTCTGTCTAGACACATTTCTACTGATGTCATTTTTGGGAAGCTTCTTTCTTTGTTCTTTGTCATTAAAATTTGAATGAAAGCAGGATCTTTATTGCTTAAGATTGAGTTCATGTGCTTCTGCTGTTTATTTTTCACCTCAAACCATAAACCTCTGCTTCTAACATCATAATCATCTCAACATTAACTAACTGTGATGTCACAAACAGAAGATTCTGACTTCAGGTGAGGAATAGCAGCACGTCAACTCCTAAAGCAACAGAAGACTCATTTTCATGTAAATATCCCTAACGATAAAACAGGGAAGAGAAACACATTAAATATATTAAGCAACACTGTCTTCAAAGGCATGCAGTTTTCCATGCAGATTGTCAGCTGCTTTTTAAAATCCATGAGAAATTAAGTTGTTCATATATTTACTATCAGAGTATATTTTCTTTCCCTCTCTAAATTACTCATGTCTAGATATATATATTAATATACATAAATGTTTGTTTCATTTTCTCAAGATACGGTTGGCACATCTCAAGTTCTGTAGCAAATAGTCACACAAGCACATAGTCAGAGTACATTGATTAGGCCTGATTTTGATTTCTCACCAGGCTCTTTCAGAAGGATTGAAGACAATGTCAATAACACTGGTGCAAGTGGAATTTGAATCAGGTCCAGTGATTTTAGATAAAATCAGGCTTTGTATTTTATGGCAGATTTGATTTGCACAACTATGCATACAATATAACACTTTCTCTTGTCCCTTTTTCCTTCAGCTAATCTAGATGTCTGCATTCTCCCAGCTTTATCTTTCTCAGCTTGTTCCGACTCCTTCATCATTCACCCTGGTCATGTCGCTCAACCCCTCTGATTTGGTCTCACCACCCCTAATGCTGGATCTCTCAACTCCTTCAGAAATAGCTCTCAGCTTCTCCAGCGGGGTCTCTCAGCCACGCCTGGGCTCTGACAGCTGAATGGCAAATATGAAATGGTGAGACTCTCATTCCATATCTGCAGCAGACACCCAGTTATTAAGAAAACTTTTCTTTCTCCGAAGTTGTCCCTATAAATATTCAGATCTAATAAGCTAATATTGCGTGGTTTGTGCAAACAATAGAAATTTGTATGGGCAAAGCTATTCACAGATTTATTGCTCAAAACAATGATTTGGATTTAACTAAGAGCAACATGAAAACTGGTCAATTCACCGGGAAAGTCTGCATAAGCTCCAAGTCTCTCTATCACTGAACTAGGCTTTTGTGACTGGTTGGCTTTATCCGTGTCTAGCTCCAGCTGGGGCTTGGATGAGAAGTAACTACCTGAAGCAAAGGAAGCAATACAGGCAAATGATAGGAATGATACTTACCCCCTCAAATGACTGAATTATGTTTCTCGAGCTTGGAACTTCAGTGTCTTGTAACAATCCAGGATCTTGTATTTAAAGCTGTGTAAAAAACTGATGTTTTTGGTTTATACACACACATTTCATATTGAACCAAAACAATTTTTTTTTCTAATTTCTCAGTGAAAAAAAAAGTGAAAAAAAATGTGTTTCTGGTCAAACAAAATATTTCATTTAATCCAAAACAATTTGTTTAGGTTTTCTTTGGGGAGCGGGAGGACCAGGGGGTTGTTAACATTTTTAATTTTATTGTTTTTAAATAAAATATAGGGAAATTCTGGAAAAAAAAAAAGTATTTCTGGAAAAAAAAAAAAAGACAGCTTTCTTTTTAGAAATGCCAATGAACCATTCCAACATTTCCAATTAAAAAAACAGTAACCAAAACAGTATGCTGAAATTGACTCGAGCTCATAAAGAGTTTCAGTCACTCCACAACTGCATTTTTTTGGGTGAAAAAAATATTTGCACAAAAAATATCTCCCAGCTCTACTTGCATTGTTGGCTGCTTCTGGGTGTCCAGGTTACAGCTGTGGTCAAATTTATTTTTTCTGTCTGGGCACACTGAGATCAACAGCCATTTTCCCATTTACTTTACTGGGGCCAGGATTTCACCCAGGATTCAGGAGGTGAGTGCACAGGCTTGTCAGTGGAAGTCTCTGGACTCTGGAACTTATTATTCCTTGAGTCCTTCAGATTGTTGACCTTCAAGGCTCATTTCAAGATTTACCAGTTTACCTGGGATTTTTCTGAGATTTTTTGCAGTGATCTGGATTATTTTTTGTTTCTTTGTTAGACTGATTAGGGAGTTTTTCTGGTTTCATTTGCTAATATTCATTTAGCAAGTGTTTAAGGCTGGTGTTTTTAATGTGATTTACTGTAAATTTGTCTAGATGTTGGTTTGACACATTTTATATAGATATAGATGAAAAATAAATATTTATTACTGGGATTGAAACAAAAGGTTAAATACTTAATGTCATTGATACAGTCGGGTATAAATACGAGTAGATATTTAACCACAACAATACTTTTCACACACATAAACTACTCACCAAATGTGATGTCAGAAAGGAATTTCCTCCAATGGCATGGAACTTCAGGTATGGCCATCTGAAGCTGTGGTCAGAGATTATCACTTAGGATAGACATAGTCTGAAGTGGCCCTTATGGTAGTAGTTGTCAAAGCCTGTGATGGGCAGCATAATAGGGATCAAGTACAAACTGAGCATACCCAGATTCAAGAGCATTACAGGTATTACAGACATCTTTCCAGGTTGTTTTAAGGCCCATTAGAGTTGAAGGACAGCTCATATTTGTCTGAGTCTAAATTTGTTATCAATGCCCTATCTTTTGTAAAGTGATTATTCCAGACCTAGCAACTCTACAACTTTAACACTTTTTCCCCCCGTAGCTTGAAAAACTTCTGGTGCTAGATCAAACCTGGGGAAATGTGGACATAACACTGTAACTTGGGGCCTGGGGATGGGAGTTGAATATGAGAAAAAGAGGGTTAGCTAGCATAGCAACCAGGAGTTATGTGCTAAAGTTCTGAAAATTCCCTGAGCTGTTGTGGTCCTTTTTCTTTTTTTTTTTTTTTTTTTTTTAGTATAATGAGTGTTTAAAAGCTTAACAAACAGAGTCCTAAAAATGTAATTGTAGCTTGGTAGCACCATTAAATATGTATACTGTGGTCTTTTTGACAATTGTATTAATCCCTTTATAAAGTCTTCAGAAGTTCCATCACAGAAGCATGGATGCTGTTTTGATCTATTTATTACTCTTAAGTGTTCAGAGAACTGTCCCTATTTTCTAATTAACACTTTTAAAGATAAAAAGCTATGTATTAAATCAATCTGAATGATGGTTGTTTGTGAATCCCACAAGATAAGGCAATTTGCATGTTCACTTTGTACTTACAAACTAAATCTGCACATCTCCAAAGCAGCTCCTTATAATGTAAACCTTTTGTGAGTATTTGTAACTTAAAAGAAAGTTTGGCCTAGTACAGAGGCAGTGCCAATTATCTAAAGGACTTCTTTACTGAACATGATTAAGATACAAAATTATTAGGTTGTTATTTTATATTGTTTGCTGAGGAATTTGAGGAAACTACTTTAGAAACGTTAAGTGTTCTGGTGTTTCTTTCTTTATTTCTTTTTTATGTGTAGTAACTTAACTTGCTTCGTGAACAAGTAACCAATGTAAACAGTGACCACTTTCTACATCATATTTGGGCTCAGACTCCTTTGTTGTGAATTAAATCTCTTGCTGCTGAAATCCACCTTTCACCATCCTGTTTGGGTGGTAAACTGTGGCTTATTTATTCAGCATGAATATTAAATTAGAGCCATGATTTATTTTGGACTTCCAGTACTGATGAGTCAGCACTATAAAGATGTTTACAAAATTAGGTATTCCAGAACAATGCCATGGTTCCTCCCCCCCCCAGTCGAAATGTGGCAAATATATGCTTAAAACAGATTACTGAGCAAATGTTCTTGAAGTTCTCCTTAAAAAAGACTTCCTTTCATTTTTACTGTCACTGTATTCTATTGCTGCTCTGTCTACCCCTCCTAACATAGTTCCAAACACTTTCAGGGAGGAGAGAGGACATGTATTTGGTTTGGTTTACCTAAACGTGGCTCTGATTCTAACTAGTGATAGGTGACCCTCAAAAGGGCATAAAGATTTTTCAGTTCAGATAAGCCCCTTATATCCCAAGATTTTGTACCTGTCTTCTCCTCTCTGACTTCTTTTTCTCTCTGTTAGGGACCAGGATGTAAGCGGTCTGGCCTAGTAGTCAGAACAGGAGTCAGGTCTAATGGGCAGAGCAGGCATCCAGGTTGGGGAACAAACAAAGCCAAAGGTCAGCACCAGAGTCAACTGCTTGGTACCAGAGCCAGGGATCAAGCCAGAGACAGAACCAGGAATTGAAACCGAGCGTCAGAGCTGAAGTCAGATGCCAAATGTCAGAGCCAAGGGTCAAAAGTCGGAAGTCAGGGCCAGAGCCAGGACTGATAGATGAGAATTGGAGGTGAGGCATCAGGGGAGGAGGAGAGGCAAGGATCAAGCACGGAGCAGGAGCATGGTGGGAACAGGAGTGACGGCAGGGGTGAGGCAGGAGCCAGGAACAGGATTGGGTGCAGGAAGCAGAAACACAGCCACAACAGGAAATCACCTTGTTGCTCAGACAAACTTCCTGGTCCTCCTTGTGGCTTAAATAGCGTAGTTGAACCAATTGGAGGAGCCAAGCAAAGCTCCTCCAGTCAAAGCTCCCGTGGGTGGTGCCTTGAGTGGGGCTAGAGTCCTAGTAGCTTCTCAGCCCAGCAGGTTTCAGTAGATGTTGGGTAGAGGCTAGGATGCAGTGGCTGCCTGGGGACTCCTAGGCCTTGGTTAAAGACCTGGGATGTCATAATTCCTTCTTCTTAATCCTGACCAGGCTTTCTATCAACACAGCTATCATTCTATCTCTGCATCTTATAGATATTTAAAATGCATCCATCACTCTAGAACATAAAGGCCTCTTGCATCTACTGACTGTCAAGGATAACTGACATAACAGCTGCGCTAATCAAATTTTATGTGGTCCAGGGTTAATCTGGGTCAGAAGTCCCTCAAACTGTACGCCCAACACTCCAAACCTAAATAACTCCAGGAACCTCTGAGATTTGCCGATCACAGCCAATCCAGCATAGATGGTCAGAACCACTGAGATCCTAAAATGATCCAACTATTACCACTACTTTGTACTTATCTAGCACTTTAATTTGAGGATCTCAAAGCACTTTATGCTAATTAATTTATCAACCCTCTCTACACATTGTGAAGTAGGGTAAGTATCATTTTATCTCTTTTACAGATGGATTCAGAGGGCACAGATTTCCCCAAGTTCACTCCAGGACAGAGCTGCAGTAAGCAGAATAGGTGGGACAGACCAAAGAAAAGAACTCAGGACTCCTAAGCTCCAGTCAATATTCAGTGAAGATAGGAGGCTTGTTAGGGTTCATGGAAAGAGAGAAAGATAGGTTTGCCTTATAGGCAATGTAAAAAATTATTATTTACCATTTGTACAGCTCAGTGCATGTCAATGGCATTTTACAGAAAAATCAAATGATAGATTCCTGCCTGGAAGAAATGTCAATCTAAATTACACATAATATAATGAGGACTAACAACAATACACAAACCCAGGGCATGGGAAGATGAGGTTTACACGATAAGGGTTTGAGATTGAGTAAAATCTTCAAAATCACCCCAGTGACTTAGAAGCCTAAATCCTGTTCTCAAAAGTGATTTAGACATATAGAAGCCTAAGTGTCATTGAAAGTCAATGGGAGGGACCAAAGGTTCCACCCACTTCCCACTCATCTTCACAGAGTAAGAAGTAGGAGCCCCATGGTGGCTGGACTTCCCCCACATAAAGCAGTGGTCCAGAGCCATATGCCCCTTGTGCCCTTGCACAGCTGCGAAGAGCAAGTTCCAGTCCTGCTCAGTATTTGCTCCTCTTTCAAAAAGGAGAACACAATAGAATAAATTGGAATTTAGAGTCAATATCTACATTGAAGTCTGGGGTGAAAACCTATTAAAAGCCTTTTAAGAGATCTGGAATTACTATCAGGATATATTTTGTACTGCAGCCCTGCACTGGACATCAGCACCACAACACCATGATGGTAGCTGGGCGGCCAACATGAAAGTAGGTGTTGGATCCAGTTTAGCTCCTAACGATCCAGTACCCACATTACCAGGAAAAAAAAGAACTAACACAATGGCCATAATTAGCGCCTTTGTTGGCAGTCTCAGCAGAGAGCCCATGGACTGAATGGGCACAGAACGTCATTCAGCGTATGATTGAGACAGATTTGCAGGGAAGCTTGCGCTGCCATAGCCTCAGACTTCTGTGATGAAGAATTTTCATTCCAAAGTACTGTAAGTGCAACCCATATCAGAAGCACTGGATCTCTGAATTTTTTTTCTTAAAACAAGAGGAAGAATGACCACCCTTCTATAGATACTGTAAGAAACAAAGCACGTTAATGGTTACTAAACACACTGTGAATTTTTGCAGTGTGGATCAGCACAAAGTTATGAAGCACAGGTGTTCCTGTAATTGTGATACATTGGGAAAAAAAATCACACTGTTAAATGAGCCTCGGCTTCACATTTCCACCTGTGTGGTGTGTACTGTTTGTACAACTGGGCTATAATAGACAATATGTAGGAGTGATTACTGGCTGGTTCAAAACCTGCTAGGGTTTTTGTCACTGTGCTGCTTTATTCATCTGAGTGTATAATTTCTGCAGTTATATATACACCACAGTTCTAAAGTGGGAAATGTGTGTTATACATGCTGGTAAAATAATGATAAGAAGGCACAAAAACAAAGTTAAAACATTGTATGGGAGAAAAAAATCCTGAAAGCTCACATGCAAAAAGGATAGCTTTGAATCTGGAGGGTGCGTAGGGACAGGAAGGCATTTCAGAGAACTTCAAATGAAACTAGACTTTTTTCTCAAGTTTGAGTACTATTAAAACATTGTTTTTATATGTGGAGAGAGGGGGAGAATCAGTTTAGAATGACAGGAGTGTAGAATGAGAGCATGCACCTTGGAGACACAGAGAAATAGAGAAAGGGGGCCAGAAAAGTTATGGAATAGAAGTTCTATACAGATCACCTGGAACTGAAAATGAAGAACAAAGAACACTCCCATACATCTGTAATTTATTTCCCTTTAACATGTTTTATGGTTGTTAAAGAGAAAATCAGAGCGCCAGGACTCCAGGGCTCTGTGTCAGAGTCTGACACAGGCTTATCATGGGACCTTGGGCAAATGTGACTTAGTTTACCCACATTTTATTGATTTATAGGATGTTTATAGCCTTACTAGCTAGGTGCTTTGTTTGGACATTAAATACATCTAAATTTAATTAAAAACTACCAACAATGGATAATTTTAAAGAACGGCTGCTGCCTTAAAAATCACAAGTACTCCTGTTGCCCTTTTCTTTCAAGAATAAAAACACCAAAAAAGAATCAAAGATCAGCTGAAGGGAAAGCGACTAAATATGTCTGACCCTCTGCCTGAGAGATCACTAGACTCGGGATCTGATGGTTTGACAAGGAGCACAAATTCCACCTTCAGAGGGTAAAGCCCAGCAAGCAGTCCCGGAGACTTCTGACCAAGCAACCAACAACAACTTCCTGCTAACCTTACATGCTGTGTCAGAGAACAGCAGCAGAGTCAATCACAAAGATGACTGAATCACAAGCTAGGTTTTAAAGATTAGACCTTGAATTGTATCTGCAGGAATACAATGCAAAGACTTGAGCTTGATGTGTGGTGTGATCACATCAGCTTCCCTTAGGCAAAAGCCTGCATTCTGAATAGCTGGAGTTTCCTAGTAGTCCTAAATAGGGAGAAGTATAGTAATTACCCTAGCTTGGAAGTGCTAAAGTAGACAGCTCTTGCAACTGCCACATTCATGAACAGTGATGGCCTCCTCACCAACTCTCAATAATAAAAAACAAACACAGCAGGTTCCAGAGATCTCAATAGCAGGAGAAATATCCAGTAGCACTCAAAGGCTGTAATCCATTTTGGTGAAAGGCTGGCAAACTTCCTGAGTATATGGTGCAAACACAGCCTCTTCACATTACTGTGAACGGCTTCCCCCTGTCAACAAACATCACCTCCATCTAAAATCTGGGTTAAAACAGTCCCACTGCAGCATTTTAGCCACAAGATCATTCCTCCTCCTCCTTCTTCTGCATGAGATCTCTTCCTTTCACTGCAATCTTTGTCCCTCCTCACTGCAGACGACTCCCCATACCCTGTACTTCTTACTCTCCTCCTTTCTGGAGTCTCTTTCCCCCCTTTCCTTCCCACTCCCCATCTGTCCCTATCCCCCACTGTCTTTCCTTCTCTCTTTCTTTCCCCTGGCTTTTATCCCCTTCCTCACTGAGTCTCTCTTCCACCCTGCACACCCAGCTCCCTCCTTCAGACTTGCCCCCTCTGTTCAAGGAGTCTTCACACAGGGGGGCTCCTCCACAGCTTCCCTGTTCCTCCAGGAGTCTTACTCTCCATGTGTATAAACTCTCCTCCTACTTCAGAACTTCCCCTTCCCTTGGAATTTCTTACCTCCCTCATAGCTCACCTACTTTCCAGTGGCTCCTGCTGTCCTCCAGAAGCCTATCACCTCCTGTTGCCCCTTTTACAACTCTAATGGCTCCTTCCCTCGTCTCCTATTTGCTCCTCCTGTCCCCAATTTTAGAGATCACACTCCTCCTAAATGGCCCACTTGGGTCTTTTGGTACCTCTTGTCCCCCAGAGGTCTCTCACTTGCAGTGGCTTCTTCTAATAACTTAGGCTTACCTCCAATAAACCTTGCTGCTCCAACAGAGGTCTCACACTCAAAGGGATTTACTGGTCCCAGAGGTCTCACTCCCTACTCCTGCCCCCTCAGGAGTGTATCACTATTAATGGATACACTCCCAGATACACAAACAAGTCTTTCTTACTCCATTCCCCTGATCACTTGCATTTGCCACTCCATAATACCCTGTACTTTTCTCCCCTTTTTCACACACTTTAATCTCTTCCTGCACCCAAATTCCCATTCACTTAATTCTCTCCACTGCTTCCCCACATTTCCCTGAAGACCCACCAGATTCCCTTTCTTTACCCTATGTTCCTCTGCCCCATCACAACTTCCTGCCTCCAAACCATACTGTCCAAGGTGTGACCTTCTTCACGTGGGGCAGCTTTTAGCTTCTTGGAAACAATGGGTGATGTTGGCCATCTTTGCTAGTTGGAGTCTTATTGCAACCTTCAAAATCAATTGAGGCTTAACGTTTTGGCAGCTACCTTAGTTGAGGGCAGCCTGTGGCTTCAGTCACTCAGAGAGTAAATGGAGACTGTAACCCTTTTGAATAGGGCCAAAAGTTCATCTTGAAGCCCAGAAATCACGAACATCTTCAGGGGAAAAAAACATTTAATACTGCGAGCCTAGTTATATTGCAAGAGTTGGCAACTCTTGATTCACTCCCAGAGTTCTCTACTCGCCTCTTCAAGATCCTTCCCAGTTCTTCACCCCTCCCTCAGTCATTCAAGGGCTGGGCATAGTGCCGGGGGGGGGGGAGGATCTGGCAAGGGGATAAGTAATGAAGATGCTTCTGCAGCGATGTTCCCACTGGTGGCAGCATCACCAAAGTGCAGGGATTCTCTCTCCTGTTCAGTGGTGTCCATCTGGGCAGGCTGAGAGGTGGCTGCAATAAAGATGGTCACAGCGTGTCTGTTATGTCCTAGCTCTCAGTACTAGATCTTACACAAGGTTACACATCACATGGAAAGGGACAGTCTGGCAGAGTTCCCAACTGCCCCCCCAACTGACAGCCTGACTGCTCCCACAGAAGTGGCCAAGGTGGCCAGGATCTCACAGCACTTCATCTGCAACATAAGTTGAAAGTTCTTTGGAGGGAGAAATATTGCCAAGCCCAACTGTTCGCAAATCATGAGACCCCTCCCCCAAAATCATGAGCTTATCTTAAAAATGAATTAACTGCGATTTTTTTTACAACCTGTCTTCTTTTTTTTCAGCCTCTGGGGGAAGATGCTTGCCCCAATTTGTGTATGATCATTTCATGTGTAAAATTCAACCATAAATCCATATGCAAAAATGTGAGCCTCTCTGCTGGTTACTTACAAGGGGTTCAATTTACCTTTTCCTAGTATTTAGGCCAGGGCATGGGTATCTCCATCTTTGCGCTACCCAATCTCCTACCCCAGGCACATTATCCTTCTATGCACTTCAACTCTGTGCCCCTGATCTCCCTTATTTCCCCTCACCCTTCAGTCCCCTTATATAGTCTCCTGACACTTATGTTCACTTTTTCTGCCTCCCTTTACTTGTCCTTCTACACCACTAGTCTCCATTTTGATCTTTTGCTAAACCTCATATTCATCAGGAAGCTACTCAGTCCTTCACTGCACCCCACATTTCACTGTCCCCCTCAGTCTGCATTCTGTTTCCTACATTCATCCAAACCTCAAGCCTTCCTCCTGCGACCATATCTCCCCGCCTCACCTGATTTTGTTCTTGCCCCCATCCTTTCCTACTTTCCTGTCCAGTTCCTTAACCACCAGGGTGATCATCTTTCCTGAGAGTAGCCTGACTTCAACCCACTGCAAATAATAGGAGACACTGGCAACCTTTTTAAGGGGCAACCTCACTTCCATATGGAAAAGTTAAAGGGAAATACCGGCCACAATGACCGAGGGCTCACAGACCCATTGAACGTAAGAGGATCTGGTAGCCTCTTTGGAAAAGGACAAAAATTGCTGAATTAATTGCAGTGATCATGAGAAACTTCAAAGTCACCATATAATATGAGTTTCACATTAAAACTGTGAGAGCTGGCACTTCTGCTGTTACCAACCTAGGCAATACAGCACACCTACAACTTGGGAAAAGTTTTCCTAGTCTTGATTTTACAGATGCTCTGACCAAAGATTATTTTTACCTTGACTACCACAATGGCATAGAAATGCAAGAATTCTCTGTGACACTACTGTTCAGATTCAAAAAGACTTTTCCTGATACTTGCACTCCAGCCACCTCCCCCCCTTGTGCTCCATATGTTACAGGTCATCTGGATACCGTGGTGAAATGTAGGTATGTCAGGTCACCATGTGGTGTCCAGGTGCCATTGCCACAATGATCTTTGACATCATATGGTTACAATATTGCACTAGGCTATTGGCCCATTAGCTCAGTGACCAACTGGTAAAATCCCACAAAGCATTCCAGAACTTTATTGGGTCCAGCATTCTGTAAGCAGAATGCATGTGTAGAATGTGGGCCACTGTCCTGACAATAGGGATGAAAGGACATAAGATATGTTAGTGAGTATTTTACACCATTCTCATCCCCAAAAGCAGATCTAGATTATGCTTATCAAGCATGATAATTATTCTGTTCTTTGCAGAGCATTTTGAACCTTTATGAATGAATTGCAAAGCACTTCGAAAATCAAAGGCGCTCCATGACTACAATATAGTATTTGTGATCTCAATTTTAAAAACTATTAAAACCTTTTAGTAAAGATGTTGCAAGTCTAAAGTTCTTTACCTTCAAACTATAATTATAACTTCAGATAAGACTTTATGTAATTAAATTTTAGCTTTCTCAATATGAAACCATAGTTTTATATGTAAACATATATTCTTCTATACATTGAAATACATTCCTTCAGCATCTAAGCCTACTCTCATTTAACAGAATGGGAATTTTGCCCAGAAGTTTGAACAAGAGTATTCTCAATGCAATAAAGAAAAACAGGTATTGTATGAAAACTATCCACAGTCTGCAAAGTCAGATTCTGCTCGCATGAGCATTGGTGTAAATATGGAACAACTCCATCGGTTTCAGTGGAATGATTCCAGACTTACAGTGTTGTAACTCAAAGCAGAAATTGGCTTGCTATGTGCAAAAAGGCACAATGAAAATAGAATCAACAATTAAAAGGGAATATTTTGCTGTATGGAGTCTGAGAATGTGACCAAATTCTGTGCTTTTGTCTAATTTGTTGTTAAAGAATCTTTGTACAATTTCTTAGTTGTAACATTTCAGTGCCTTTGTCACTCCATTGTGTGTTAAATAATGTCATTATGATTGTTATGCTTACACACCAAGTTTTGCCAAAATCCCCCACTCACTGCTTCTTCATTAAACAACAACAAACTGTGAGGGTTAGTTCTGCATCAGCACTTCAATTTCCTCATGAAAAATTGGCCTCCTTTTTTCTTGGCTTGTGAGCACCCCGACCAATATCACTCATGCCTTGTTATATAACAAAAGGAAATAACAGCGACTGCAACAGCAATCTGGCTTTGCCTGCCTGTGCTGGATGCCATTTTGAATCATACAGCCCAGACAGCATGCATTGTTTCCTCATCACCTTAGAAATGACAGAACAAGGAGGCAGAATGCCTCATTCTGCCTAGTACCGGCCCTGCCAAATCAGCTGGAATAGGGGGTCATCTGAATATTTTGGCTAGTCAGGACTGAAATATGTGTACTTGCTAGAAACGGAAACAATCTTCACATCCCTTTCACACTAATTTTGGTTTATAAATGGGAACAAATGACAATCACTGAATGTGTATAACAAGTGCTTCTATCCAAAGCTAGGCTCAGATCGTTCAAAGAGATATTTGGTATGGTCGCTAATGCTTATGTAGAGTCTCAAGGACTTTAGCAGGACTCTTTGAAGACTTTCGGGTTCACATATGCACCACTGTTTGCAAGACTGGTGCCCTAGTTCTTCAGTTTGGGGGCTATGGATTTGTTGATATTCTAGTGGGGACTTGGAAATACCTCTTGAAACTGGAACTGCGGTAACCTTATCTGCTTGAAATCCAGCAAAGCACTGAAGCACATGCTTAATTTCAAGCACAGGAGTTAGTTCTCTGAGGGAAGGGCCATCTTCTTTGCTACTTCTCTGCACAGTGCCTAGCACAACAGGACCCTGACACTTTATTGGGTTTCCCACATGCTACTGTAGGAAACTACTAATAATTATTATTTATTGGGTTTCCTACATGCTACTATAATACTACTACTAATAATAAATAATGGGTAGTCAATGGAGCTATTCACAAATTTAAAATAAAGCACATGCTTACGTATTTTGCTGGATCGGCACCTATGTCAGAGCTCATAATCAAGGCTTGATCTTCTGAGGAGCTGCCCTACTCCTGAGAGGCGTTAAGGCTACTTGTAGGTTTAAAGCTAGATCTTGCAAGGATCTGAGTGACACCTGAGAGATGCAGAGAATGCTCATCTCCAAGAGAGTTAAGTATTTCACAAGATGGGGCCCTAATGGCTTGATCCTGAACCAATGACGTCGACGGGAATTTTGCCATTGAACTTCAAAGTTCCAGGATTGGGCCAACCGCAATCCAGTTGCTCAGTAGTCACCCAGAAAACTCACAGAGAATTTTTCTATTTTAAAATGAACTAAACGACTTGGCTGAAGTTTGTGATACGCCACGAGGATACTTTTTTTTTTTTAAAGGAGGAAGAGAAGGTGGCTCAGTGGCTTACCTGCTAATCTTCTCTTATTGATGGAACTATGAATCAGATGGCAGGCTGGTAATTTTAGAACAGGTCTTGTTTAGCCCAACACAGATGCAGAAAATGAAGCACTCATTTGCTGACTAGAAAATCACAGTTGAGGTCGATTGATGAAGCAATGCAAAGAAGCCTGTTCTGTTCCCAGCTTGTGAATAAACAATACCAACCATCACCCTTCACTAGTTATATATTCAACTATTGAATATTTAAAAATCCAGCTAAGCTTCAGTATGGCTTACCAGTGATTTGTAGAGAAAATGTCAGATTATTATACATTTAGTAACACTTGAAGCAGCCAAGTTGTCCTATGTGTCTAACACAGAATAAAATAATTACTGTAAAATATTAAAGAAATCCAAGCTACACCAAAAAATATACAGAATGATAAAACTATGAAAGTGGATTTTCCATTACGCTGTAAAATCTTAGGAGGCCATGAGTTAACTAAAGCAAACAGAACAAAAATGAAGCAAGGAAGTACAGTAGTTACTTTCTTGAAAACAAAACCAATCTTTTCATTCCTGCCATTTGTTTGAATTCTTCCTCCGGGCAAGCTGGACAGCTGCACTAGTAGGTTTTTTAGTCATGGGTTGTAAGCCCCACCTGGCTAGATTTGTTTAGCAGACAGCTGGCAGAATGAAATAAAAAGAACAGGGACATACAAACTGCTTCCAAAACAAAAAGCTGAAAGAAGACTTTTTGGATGCTTTAGCTTTCACTGGGCTTATTGGTTGTGTATGTGCATCTGAGGGGAATTCTTCCCTTAAACATATATATGTTTACCTTCTCCCTGCACCCAAAAAACATAAATGGAGCCAGAAAGAACAAAAACATAGGTTCAGTTAAATAGACAAACAGCAACGAAAAAGTGTCTGAACCTATTTGTTTATTTTTGTTGTTACACACACACACACACACACACACACACACACACACACACACACACACACACACACACACACACACACACACACACACACACCATTTATGGTTTCTAAGTCCCCAAGAATTATACTGGTTTTAAATTAACTTGTTTCTCTCCCCCACCCCTCTCTTTTTTAAGCCAATAAAATAGTTTTTCTTCATCTGGAATGTTCTTTCTAGCTTAAAGATAAGAAGGAGTTTAAAGTTGTGGGAATGGCATCCCTCCTGCATCTGTTTCTCACACAAACCTATCAAATATCTAATTTTTGGCATTACTGCTGGCTCCAACAGGGGGATGACATAAACCAGCTTTGTGGTTACATGTTTCACTTTTAATCTCATGAAAATGAAAAATCAGTGCTGAAATGTCCCTTTACATGTGACAATGTGGGACTCTCTTCCAAAAACCAAAGGAAAGGGGCGTTAACCTGGTTAAGCTTAATATACAGCATATGTATAAACTTGCCTTTAGTTCAGTTTTAGCATGATCCTAGCACAGCTACCTCAGCTTTTTTTAGGATCATGCTAAAACTAATTTTAAACAATTTTGAAAATATCATCGTTGGTACGCAAAGCAAGATACGTTTTGTTTAGCCCTAGTGTCAAATAGGAATCAGTGGATTAACAAGTTACTCTGTGACAACATATCTTCTGTAAGCATTGTCAATTTCAACAAAGCAACAATACTCTTAGCAGACTTCAAATTGACCATAACACGTTTCTCTAGTTAATAAGAAGACAATCTGATTTTTGCATGAGTTCTTCATTATACTTAACACAGTAAAAATATTGTATGGAAGACTAAAAGACAGTATGATTTAGACACTGTCCTGACTAGAAGAATTCCGTGAAAACCAACTCCAAATGTTTAAGAATAAGCAGCCCTGTCTGTACTGGCCTATACCTTCTTAACTAACCCAAATGATTTGGGGTTAGAATAAACCCCAAACTGGCCTGAAATGCAAACCTATTTCCATATTTAGTGGAAACACACTAAATATTAAATAGAAGGCCCTGAAACAAATCTAACCCATTACATAATACTTGCTTTTCAGAGCAGAAGCCTTTCTTGGCTCATTTCCACCTCTGCCTATACATCTCTACAAAGCATAGACTTTATGGAGCCTTGTGTGATATGTGCATTTTAGAGTCCCTACTTTACCAAAAACACTGATATCAATATCATATGCTTCAAATAGGAGGGGCTGTGCTGGCTTAATCCCTTGGGCTCAAAGAAACCCAATGCCCTGTCCTGGGATAGGGCTGGCAAAAAGCAAAGAGACACAGTTACTGTATAGGTATTTCATATACTTATGAAAATGCATCTCCATCAAAGAATGAGCAGAGAGACATCGTGTGAAGGGAGGAGTGTGGTTGGTATTGTTTATCCACACTTTAGGTTTCTGTGTGACCTCTATAGACAATCCAATCTTTGCTGTACCCCAACAGCTTTCTATTTAGTTTAATGGATACAATTACATTTGTTTGGTCAGATAATTACAGTACTGCATCTTCTTGCTGAAAAGCTTTGACTCCTTTACATTTCTATCCCCTTTATTTTCCCTCCTCCTTAACTGAAAAGTGGAAGGCGAGACTAATTTTATATTTCTGAATTCTTTGGTAAACATTATGTAAGAGTCCACTAGGTCTACCCAAGATGAACTGCAACTCAGCCAACTTCTTTACTAAAGAAAATTGATTCTTGTTTACTCCTTTCAGCAAGAAGAATCATGATGAATTTTAATAGGGTAACCCCCCACTGCTAGAAAATCTCCCTCTTTTGGATGTGTGAGCTTTGAAATACGTAAATCAGAAATAAGCCTGGATTAAGAAAAAAGAGAGAGAGAGAGAGAGAGAAGAAGAAGGAATTCTACAAATTTAAAGCTCATCCTTAATACTTGGCTCATCATCCATGTTTTTTCCTGTGTACATCACCCCAATGAGCACTAAATCATTTTGTTGCTATATTACTAGAGACCCTAATTGTAAACTGACCTTTACTTTTTAACGGGAGGGCTAATGAATAGCAAAACCACTGGAAGTATTTCATTTCTATGCTTGAAAATTAACATAATTCATTTCAATTCTGTTAAGCAAATACATTTTACTCTGGAGAGGACCGTTTGGAGAAACAAAACTCCAGGAGGAAAAAGAGCATTGGCTTGTAAAAACATTCCCTAAAATTATGATTATTATGGCATAAATAAATATGTAACATATACTTATTGGGGCCCCAATCATGTAACGGGAGCTATGGGGCAGACCCTTATGGCCATGTAGAACACAGCTGATTTCTCTGAAGCGCCACTTAAACCCATCTGATTGCAGGACTGGGGTCTCAGATTGCAAACTCCTTTGGACAAGGACCATGTCATTTTTTGAGGTTTTTACAGCATCAAATACATAGACAGCAATCATTAAACTATGCAGAAGTCACTTTTAGTAAAGATAAATTGTGTCCGGGTATTCAAAATATGGAAATATACTTTGTCTGCCATATGATGGTGTTTAAAAAAAGATTAGGACCCCTTATTGGGCAATGACTTTTATAAGAGATCTTTAGTTAATTTCTGAGCATAGGGCAGTCAGATCAATATTCCTCTAATGATTTGGATTTTTATTATAGTATTTCTCATCCCCAAAGATCCCAAAACATTTATTAATTTAAAGAGATACATCCACTCAACTACGGATCTTTTCACTTGGCAATGAAATGCAGCCGCCTCTTGAGGTGGACCATCCACCATTCTATGGATGGGCAAAATGTCATAAATCCAAGTTAAAACAAAGGTTAATAACCCTATCTTTGCTGAATTGTTTGACCTTTTAATAAACAAAAGAAATCAAAACCTTGTTTTTACTTGGCATCTCCAGCAGATAATGTCCCCTAGTACCATGCTAAGGCACTGGACTAGTCAAAAAAAAAAATTAAAATGCAAAAGAAGTTGATATTTCAAAGTTGTTTCCATTTTGCAGGGTTCAAAAAATTTTTTTTTCATTTTTTCACAACATTTTTAATTTAATGTTTTTTCAAAAGCATCATCAAAAGAGTAATAGATGTGTTTTCTTTTTCAAAACTTGGGTTTTGGTAAACAAAACAAACTATTCCCACAAACATCTGGATAACATCTTTGATTAAAAAACAAGCCAATTTTTTGGTTTTGGTTTTTGTAAAAAAGCCATTCAACAACAAAAAACTTTTCATTTGAAAAAAATGTCTACTACCTCTACTCAGAGGAAAGAGTTCTACCTAGACAATAATAACCAGCATCCCTTTCCACAGCACCTACATTTTCATTGGTGCTCTGAAAACCAAACAACGACCCAGCTTCATTTATGATGCATGAGGAAATCTCAGCCTGAAGTGCTTTGACTGCAGGCCCTCACCATTTTGATTTTATTTTGATTTCAAGCATTTGACATCAGTATGCGTGAATCTCTGAGGGCTAAATCATGATCATGGATGTGCAAAGCCTTACAGTCATCATGCTTGTGCATGAACTATAGTGGACTTTATCAGATATCTTATGATTTGTACGCATGTCTCTTACATAATTCATTTCTAATTCTGGAAGTTTTGAAAATCTGAACTTTCATCTCGTTATCAAAAACCCTTTAACAGCTTAGTTTTCTCCAAAATAGCACAGGAAAAATACAGAATTTCCAATAACATTTTGAATTTTTCCTCCATATTATTATTTAGGTTTATCATTTCTTCAGCATTATTTTTTCTTACCAAATGTAAAAGAAATGTAGTGTGGCTTTTACACCATCGCAGTGAAGAATGGAAGTGAGTTTAAAACTAAAACATATTGGTAGTGATGCTTAATTGATTTAAATGTTACAGTCTAATGAGAATAATAAATAATAGTGACCCTGATTCAAAAGGGAACTTGTATGTGCCTAACTGTAAACAGATGAGCAGTCCCCCTGAAATCAATTAAATAACTCATATGCTTGAAGTTAGGCACGTGTTTTTGTACCTTTTTGAATCGGGGCCATTATCAGATTTATATAATAGCTTCCATCCCACAGGACTGTGCCAACTATACTTGATTCTGAAAAAAAAACTTACTGTGGTACGCATGCAAAACGGCTACGAACATGAGTAGTCCCAGTCAATGGAATTATTTACATAAATAAGCATTACTCACCTGAGTAAGGGTTTGCATAAGTAAGCCATATTTTATATGCATGTATTTTTTACATACACACACACACACACACAGAGACTGTATGCTAGATATACATAGAAAGCACTCATTACAGAACTGCAGCCACTTCTGGAGTGGAATATGTCAGCTATAGAAAGGTAAATATTTAACAGCACACTACACTATGGTTTAGTACACGTCATACAGAATATTGGGCCCAACTGAAATGAAGGAATACAAAGGTGGCAGAATATAGATACCTGCTTAAGAATTTAGCAAGGAAGAGCCTTATGATCTTTAATGACCACAAGTAGTCCGGACCTTTGTTGTCTCACACAGACGAGGATACAATCAATAGCATTGTGTGTCTTGTCACCATGCTATGGCATCAATTCAGTAATAACTCAGATGCAAGAATGCTGCCTATTGAATCACCAATACTGGTTCCTGCAGCATCATATTGTTTTTTCCCCCTAGAGGTCTTTCCTTCATGTACTAACCAGGCCTGACACTGCTTACCTTGTGAAATCTGACAAGATCACAGGCCGATCTGCTTTGGCTGCAGGCACCCCTTGAGTAAAACACAAAGCAGCACAGAGCAGGCTGGGTACATATGAAATGTGATGAATGTCAGACGTTTTGGTGGGAAAGTCTGTTGGAAGCTTTTATGTGGAAACTCTGCATCTTTTCTCACACCTGTTTCTCTTTAACAGGCCCAACACAGATTGAGGCCTTGTGCTTGGTGTCCATTTGAAAATAGCAATCATATCAATATTGTAATGAGTCAAATCACAGGTCATTTATACATTTAAAGGAAAGAGTAAGGCATGGAAAAAATCAGTTTGTTCTAATGAAAAAAATCAGTTCATCTAATGAAATTAAAGACTTCAATCAAATACTGGCAGTGAACGGAGATGTTTGGAAACCACTCTAATGGCATGTGGCTCACTCTTCCCCATCCCAACTAGAACAAAAGGCAGTTGAGTGTTTTTATCAATCATGACCCTCCCTCCACTTAAATCATTTGCATAGAACTTGGAACCAAGCAATCCTGCCTGGGTGTGTGATCTATATATACAGGGACAAATTTTGTTCTCAGCTACACTGGTGTAAATATTGGGCAACTCCATTGACTTCAGTGGAGTTATTCCTGAATTACATCAGGATTGCTGAGAACAGAATTTTACCCATGGCACCTAAGGCAAGCATTGTCTCTCAGAGATGCAATGAATGCTTATTTTCACAGATGAATAAAAAACATAAAGGATTGCCAAGGATTTACAAAGATGCCAAGTGGCTTAATGTCCAGAGTAATGTACAATATTTCCTTAGCTTGGGTCGGACTGACGTGCTGTAGGGGCTGTAATGACTGCTTCTCAGCGAGTCCTGTGGGCCTCTCCTAGCACAGATGAATGCTGTCTTCCCAGGAAGCTTTTCTTTTCTCAGCCCTGCCCTAAGGTAGTCTTTTCCCCCCACCCTACAAGGTCTGCCTATCTGAGAACCAGCTTTCCTAGGCCCTATCTGCATGGCTGCTTATTCACAGCCAGATCCCAGGCTGCTGCCTCCAGGATGCTACTCATCAACCATCCGCCATTTCCTGTTCCTGATCCCCCTATGACCTTATGTCCCCTTCCTCTTTATTCTGGAATCATCACACAGTGCTCCCTACTGGACAGATGCTGATCTGGTCCCCTCTTCCCTCAGGACAACACTGATGGCTTGCCTCCAAACTTTCCCTCCAAATTAAGGGGGTGCCCACATGATGACTCATCACACTATGTATTACACTCAAAAATACATTAAAAGAATGTTAAGACTGTAAAATTCAGTATTCAAAAGCTGAATTAAGGTTTCCCATACAGCCTCAATTCAGCCCTCTTGTGTGTCTGTGTTATGATAGTCTGTAACCATATGACTACACACTACTTTTTCCACAGGACCTTGCACAGGATGGACAGTGCTCACTAAATGAAGAGCTACGGCTTCTCAGTGGAATGGATGGAAGACTTTCTAAACATAGATTAAAACAATTTATTTTCCCCTCTGACGTGGTTATTGGGAACTGCTGAACTGATGTAGCTGAAATTTTCCAAAAAAGAAAATACATCAGCCTAAAAAGGACACATGGCATAGAAATTAGCAGCCGAAATGGTTCAAGTTTGCCAAAGTTATGAACAATTGAAAAAAAGTGTCTTATAATGGAAAATGTTGGGCAACCTTAATTATAGGCATCACTACCTGCCCTGCCCATAATATAAAAAAACAAATATTGATTTCTTCCCCACTCTTTTGTGCACTATCCATTTGGACTGCAAAATCTTTGCGGGAGGGACCTGTCATACTTTATGGCTGAAAAGTGCCCAGCACACATTTGGGTGTTATATGAATAATAATAATATCTTTGGCGTTTTATGAAGTTCCAAGTGCCTATAGTATGCGACACAATGCAGCCATGAAGGGCTAGATCCATAAAGGGGACTTAGACCCAATGTTGCAAAACTTAATTTTAGGTTACCCAGTGGAATCCACAGCCCTGAGTTAGGAGCCCAGCTCCCTATACAATGCATAGGGAGAGTTAGGCAGCTATGAATACGATCAATATAATAAATCAGCAAGCTGAGTAGCAAGCTGCCTAAGCTACTCAGGAGGAAATATCCAAGGAGAAGGGTGCAGCCTAAACACCACTCCTCAAAGGGAGCTAGGCACCAAAGCCAGGTCATGTAATAATAGTGGTGGTGAGATGCTAATGTTTCCTCTGGCTGCTCTTTAGATCTGCTCTTAACAGATTCGTTGGAGCACTGGTGCTATTTCTCAGGGACATCCTCCCCCCACCCCCCAGAATTGGGACTTGTCTACACTTGAAATGCTACAGTTGTGCTGCTGTAGTGCTTCATTGTAGACACTACCTATGTTGACGGGAGGGGTTGTCCCCTCAAAGCAGATAATCCACCTCCCAGAGGGACAGTAGCTAGATAGATGTAAGAATTCTTCCACTGACCTAGCACTGTCCACACCCGGGACAAAGTCAGCTTAACTATGTCACTCAGAGGTGTGGATTTTTCACATCCCTGAGTGAAGTAGCTGGGTCGACTTAATCTTCTAGTGTAGACTAACTCTGAGGCTATGTATTTATATTCTCTAAATGCCTCCCCTGGAGTAAACTGTACCACTCATATCAATCATATCTCTTATCATCTAGCTAATAGACATTGGTTCCAAAGAAAGATGCTGTTGCACAGCATTTACTGGAATTACTAAGTAAAGTAGAGAAGAGGGATAGTGTGAGTTTTGGGGGTGAGGACAAACATAGGGATGAATTAAAGGTTTGCCATTGATTCTCATAGCTAGCACCCATCTTGTTGAGGTGACACTTTATTAGTATGCTATAGCTTTGATGATGATGGCCTTTTTATTGTTTTTGTGGTAACTTTTTTTTTTAAGTATCTTATCATTATGAATTCATTTAGTATTGATTGCAATAGCTATGATCGTAAAGAATTAATTTGGCATACTATGGATGTCATATGCACTTATAAAAATTCTGCTGTAATTCAGGATTAATTAATATGGCAAAGTTATTGCTTTTGTAATTTCACCATCTTTAATACATCTCATTTTTTCAGTAGGTTGGGAAGCCCACTCATGCAATATCTGCACAGGGGATTGCTTCATTCTTATGCAAATTTTCAAAGAGTAACTAAAAATCTGCTGTATTTTACTTTTACGTTTCCACATGCCTTTGGGATTAGATTTTATTTATTTATTTATTTATTTCAGTGGCATCTAAGGACCTGAAATCTAGGAGATTTGGTGAAACAACTGGACTGAGTAGGTTTTCCCAACTGCTTATAAAGCCTGAAGTGAGCAAAGGTAATTGAAAGCTCACTCAGCTTGAATGTCCTCTCAATTAAGCAGAAAGGAGTCTGTCCTTATGAAGACAGAGCCTGCTGGCAGAAGATTGGAGAAGTACAGAATGAATTATCTGTGGGTTCAAACTCTCCACAGAAATGTCAAAATCCATTTCTAGCTAATTGAGACTTAGCAAAAGCAGGTATTTGTTTTATGTACTGTGTCTCCTTGCATCAGTTACAGGCAGCATGTCAGCCATGTCTCCATCCTGCTGGTTCTGAACATGATGCAATACAACACAGTTTGATATCAAAATAAGTGTAATGTACTACAATGACTCCAGTCAGGCAATTACAGTGTGGATAGGATGTACTTCTACACAGTAACAGATGACATACCTCCTCAATTAGGGATTGGGCTAATCTCAAAAGCTTCCAAGTTTGGATTCACTTTGGAGAAGAACGCAAAGTCTTGATCTTCATCTCATTTGAACATATTGGAATTACCACCCATTCCTGGATCTCTCTCTTCCCAAACAAAGCCATCTCCCCAGCATACCCCACATCTCCTCTCACCTATTCAACAGAGGTAGGATGAATGCCCCAAGAGACCCCACTGCCCTACTCTCGCTAAGTCTTCTTTTAATGCAAATGAACTCATTGATCTTCTGTAACAGGATCTTATAACACCTGTACTGTAGGGAAGATATCTCATAACATTACCATTCTGAAATATAAAAGGAGGGGTACCACCAGGAATTGTAAAATCTTGGAGCACATACTATCCCTCCCTCCTTGAATGAGCAAAGTCCAGCTGTGTGTGTGGAAAGGCAAAAGAGGGAGTGGCAGTATTTTAATCAGATCCATTTACCCATCCCTACCTTAAATCAGTGTGTGTTTGATTTACATTGAACAATTACCTGGAAAGAAATACAGTAACTTCAATTGCCAGTCTGAACCAGGTACCAATCCTGTCCAAAGCATTTCAGTCTCTTGGCTACAATGAACATGCACATTCACCCTTAAAAATTAACAAAGAGGATGTCATGAAGGTAAGAGGGTGTTCTTTATTTGTGCTATGGGAAGCAATAATGGAGATTTACAGTTCTTCAATACAGCACAGGATTTCCCAGAATGCTGACTAACTGAACCACTCTCGCATTTATTGATGTACCACTGTACTGAAAACACAGGTTTATTAATAAATAGCTTCACTGGAATGTAAGAGGTAAAGGGGAGGTAGGAGGACATGACTGCAAGAAAAAAGAAACAGGAAGTGTGCAAAAAAAAAAATCTAGTGTATGGAGCCTAGGAAATATGATCAGATTAACTCCAGGGATCAAGCAAGAAATTTAAGTGTGTTGGAGAAACATTTAAGGGTGGAGAGGTCGATGTGAGGTCTGGATCTGGAGAATGTTTTGCCTCCTGTTTCTGATTTCAGTAGCTTTAACCATCTCTCACCATTTAATTAATGTCTTTAGTAAAGTATGTCACAGATGTAAAAATCTATTTCTAAAAACCCTGTTATGTAAATATAAAATAGGTTTAAATAAAAGTTAAATTGCAAAAAGCGTGGAAGGAAAAGAAAACTTCTGGGGCTTATCAGGGTAGCTGATAGGGGACAAAGAAATACTCCTCCAATCCAAGTGCTACAGGCTCTCACCTCCTCCTACAGCTGAGATGCCCAAGAGTATCCAGTGCACTTAGCATCTCAGCCCAACACATCAGTAGTAGTGACAGCAGCCTGTTTGAGGAACATACTAGTGGATTTGGAGGAGAAGCAGGTCTACCTTGTTCAAAACAAATGTCTCCCCAGACAGAATTTGACAGTTGGATGTAGCATCTAGGAGGTCAGCTCCTATGTTCAGGTTTCTCAGCAACACAACCTGTTACCATTTTGCCCATGGACTTCTATTTTGTCTCAGTTTAAGTTGCCAAGGCATTGCTCAGTGGAATTTTAAACAAAATGAAAGGAACAACTGGGGAAAACTTCTCTAACATCCTTCCTTTTAACTTGAGTCAGTGTAGGGAAATGTATCAACATGTAGCAGATGTGCTGAGACCAAAATCTCTTCCTCATGATTACAGTTGGTTTTACCTGGGGATGTGCAATTTAATTGAGGCACAAATGTGCAAGAGAGTGGCACTAAAGTAAAATAAGTGGTACTAAAGGCTTTGTTCCATGTACGGTAATGTGGTGTTTTATTTCACTAGACCTGGCTCACACATAAAGAAAAAAAGCACAGTTTGATACAAGCCATCTCCAACAAGTACTGCTAAGTGAATGTATTTGTTATCTGCATTGTCATCATAAATATTATGGAATTCCTTATTTGAAGTTGGGAAGTAATGATTATTTTGCCTTAATATGCTACACTGGCTCTGCACCCTATTGTTTTCCACAATTTAAAAGTGCCCGAGAATGTCATTATAACTTCATGTATCAATATTAAGCCTTTGCAAACAGTTGACTAAATGAGCAGTTATTATCTTGGTTTCTGAAAATAGTGTACTTTTTTACTTCATTTATCAGTAACTAGGTGTAGTCAGTTGCACTCCAGTATTGATCACAATATTTATAACAGCCGTGAGTACCTTTGCTCAAGGTCATTGTAAGGTCGAGTTCTGATCAATATGAATTGACTGCCTGCAAATAAATTTAAGTAGCTGACATAATTGCAACTACTACCTATCTAAAATTAAGGTGGACCATTCCAGCCTTTGTTAAAAAGGTTTATGCATTACATAAGCACACTTTGGTACAAGCCTGTCTTGATAAGCTTTACAAGTTAAATAGTCTTCCACATGATTACAGCTGTGCTTAGGGCCTTCACCAGCATACATTTACTCATCTGAGGAGTCCTTATTCATCTATGTAGTCTCTTTGATTCCCTCAGGAGCAGGACCATAGCCTGCAAAGTTTGAAGCTAAGGTTAAAAAAACTACATGTAATACCTATGTTCCAAAGGTTCACTTAAAGTTTCTCTGCTCTATGGACCCCTATAGAATTTAGGCCAAAATTGCCAAACATAGATGTCTAAAGTTTGGCCCCTAAATCCATACTTGGGCACCCTAAGTAGAATCACCTAATTTTCTAAGGTGATGTGCTCCCACGGAAGTCAATGAAGTTATTTAGGGGCATATTTCAGCATCTCAAATTAGAAATTTTGAACATAGATTTTTTTTCATTAAAGACACTAACTTAAAATCTGATTTTTAAGATGTGTTTGTAGCTTCTTTTGGAACTTAAACTGAGAGCATACTGAACTGGCATACGGTCTCAGGAAAACTGCAGTTCAGCACACTTATATATATTTAGCTAATCTCAGTGATTCAGACTGTCATAGTTACGTAAAAGATCTGGACAGAATGGTTCCATAATGGAGCAAGATCCACTTGGGATCAGTCTACCGGCTACTGGATATCACCTCTGCTTACACAAATGATACTTACAAAGCACTTATCTGACCGTAAAAGTTGTGAATGTAGGAAGCGATTTAGCTAGAAATACTCCGCACAAGCAATTTCTAATTTCAGAAAAATAGGCCCATAAAGCTCAAAAAGGCAATATCCAACTTCAAGAGTAATTAATTTCATTTGTTTGTTTCAGCTTTAGCTAAATGAGATATATGAATAAAAAGCAAGTTTTGGGAACACGAATAGCTCTAGAAAGCAGATGCATTTCTGCTTTTTAAAAATGATCTCTTCCAATAAGGCTGTTTCCCCTCAAACTGTGATTGAAAGAATAAAAAACATATAACTGATCATTGAAAAGTGTGAAGTCAAATTCTGTTTCCAGTAACCTCAGTGTAAACCAAAAGGAAGTCTAGTGATTCCAAGTGTTACTGTGGAGTTACACTTGTGTAAATCTCACACACGTTCATGAGGGCAACACACATACTCACACTCTGAGGCCAAATGCTCAGCTGGTGTAAATCAGCATAACTTCTTAGTCAATAGAGGTATGCCAATTTACATCATCTAAAGATCTGGCCCAAATCTTAAACATATTTTCTAATACACATTTTTCTAGAAATATATTTTTAAACTATTCAGGCTGCGGGGCTATAAAATTGCAGTGTAGGTGTTCAGGTTCAGGCTGGGGCAGGTCCCACAGCTTGAGCTCCAGCCCCATCCCAATGTCTATTTTCCAATTTTATAGCCCCACAGCCTGAGCCCCACAAGTCAAGTCAGTTGACAGGAGCCAGTCACAGACGTTTTATTGAAGTGTAGACATACAGAACCACTGGACTCAGGCTCTGGGGGTATCTACTCTGCAAAGCAATAGGGCTTGAACCCTGGATCCTGGCTTGACTCAATCTTGGACTCTTCAGACCCAGGAGGTCCTTGGACCTAGTTCTGACCCCTGGGTTGCAGTAATTTGTGCGTAGACATTAAAAGGGTTAAGCTTGAACCTGCGTTTAAACCCTAGACTTACACTGCAGCATAGACTAGTCCTGTGTCTATTTTAGGAATTGATAAGGCATCAGTGACTTCAGAGTCTAGGCACCAAACTACGAATTACTTTTGTAGGCCTTTAGAACTCCAGTATTAATGCTGAAAAGAGCCACTGCCTTTACAACATTATTTTACAGTATTGTTAAAATACAGTACAGTAGAGGGCAAGCTTTTCAAATTAAATGTTAATGAAAGAGTGCAGTCTGGTCACATCAAAGGATATGTTATCTGAGACAAGAAACCAGGCCTGTGGTAGAAGGTCTTTGGTGTTTAACTATCCAAAGCATACAGTGTGTTCGAGGATTTTCCTAATAAAATAAGTCATCCACTAGCCTACATATGACCCAAATGACATCCTCATACAATGTAACTGTCTTGGGGTCCAAACCATTCAAGAAGCAATTACAAAATCAATAACACATGCCGTGGTGATTACATTTGATTAGTAACAGCATGAAAAAAAAAAGAAAAGAAAAGAAACAAACACTTTTTCATTGTGTCTTAAGTGAAATATAATTTCAGTTTTTCCATAAACAAAAATGTTTCTGAAGCATGGTAACTGCAAGTTTGTTTATTATACATAAGGGAAATTACTGTCAAATACTTGGTAGGGATGAGACCACACCAAAACCTAAACCCATCATCACTACATTTAGCAGGAGATTTGGATTTGGGGCTGGACTTTGAGGAGAACTTCTCTTTTCTACAGTGGGCCAAACCAAAAACCCAGTTTCAAATACCACCTGAAAGTTGGGAGGAAGATCTGGATTGGGCCCAGGCCCAAGTCTCAACTGATCTCTTTATTACATGAAGGAAAAATAATGTGAATATTAAGTAATTTAGTGATGATTCACATTAGCTGCTTTTGCTGATGTGCTGGCTGACATCCAGTGAATCAGCAATAAGACTGAATACAAGGATGTGCAATTCAGTACAATAAAAGGATGTGTAATGTGATACTATGTGACATTCTCCAGGATAAAATGTGGCAATAGGTGATAAATATCTTTGGGATCTTGTATATTATCATGTGTATTACAACAGCACCCAGAGGCCCCAGCCTAGAATGGACCCCATGCTGTACATACCCCTTTTAAAAAGACAATAATTATTAGTTTACAATCAAAATAGACTAGACAGACAGAAGTTGGGAGGAGTTGAGGCACATAGGGCCTAATCTAAACCCTGCTGGACTTTGGATCAGGCCCAAAGAGATAAAGTAATGTGCCCATGGTCACAAAGTTTAT